>NW_026610420.1:202500-277500 GCF_029499605.1 Hyla sarda
AATGTTATTCTGTAGGTCCATACGATTAAAATGATACCCTACTTATAAAGGTTTGATTTTGTCGGACTTCTGGAAAAAATCATAACTACATGCAGGAAAATTAATACGTTAAAAATTGTCATCTTCTGACCCCTATAACTTTTTTATTTTTCCGTGTATGGGGTGGTATGAGGGCTCATTTTTTGCGCCGTGATCTGAAGTTTTTAACGGTACCATTTTTGCATTGATAGGACTTATTTTGGACTTTAGAATTTTTTTGCGCGCACGCCATTGACCGAGCGGTTTAATTAATGATATATTTTTATAATTCGGACATTTCCGCACGCGGTGATACCATATATGTTTATTTTTCTTTTTATTTACACTGTGTTTTTTTTTTTTTATTGGAAAAGGGGGGCGATTCAAACTTTTAATAGGGGAGGAGTTAAATGATCTTTATTCACTTTTTTTTTACTTTTTTTTTGCAGTGTTATAGGTCCCATAGGGACCTATAACACTGTACACACTGATCTTCGTCATTGATCACTGGTTTCTCATAAGAAACCAGTGATCAACGATTCTGCCGCATGACTGCTCAGGCCTGGCACTGAGCAGTCATTCGGCGATCGGACAGCGAAGATGCAGGAAGGGGCCCTCCCGCTGTCCTGTCAGCTGTTCGGGATGCCGCGATTAGCCGCGGCTATCCCGAACAGCCCGACTGAACTAGCCGGCAACTTACAGTTTCAGCTCTGAGCGCGCGGCTAAAGGGTTAATAGCGCGTGGCGCCACGATCGGCGCTGTTCGTTTTAGAGGTGGAGGGCGGCTTCACTATGACGCCGGGCCCGCCGTGATATGACGCTGGGTTACTGTGTAACCCCGCGTTATATCAGGAGAGCAGGACCAAGGACGTACCGGTACGTCCTTGGTCCTTAAGGGGTTAAATTAAAATGTACCAGGAAGATAGTATCTTTGATAGGTTTCAAGTCATCATGTAATTTATTGTATTATCCGTTAGGGTCAAGGTAAATTTTTTCCCAATGAAGAATCTGGGACGTAAGATTTTAAATGTTTTTTTTAATTAAATTAAAGATTTTTAATTGCTTCAATGGTGGGGGGGGGGGGGCTTTGCTCTCCTGTTGCAGAAGGGCTTAGTGATAGACCCATCCTTTGTGCACAGTTTTTTGTGTGACACGTTTGCACTTTTTCATGCACTTTGGGTGATAGAGAGCACTTGCCTTGGCTCATTGAAAAAAATGTGATGTCATTTGTTTCTCTCCTTAAGTTGAAATGTACCAGGAAGATAGTATCTTTGATATGTTTCAAGTCATCATATGAAGAATTGTATTACCAGGTGGGGTGAAGGTTTATTATTTTTTCCCAATAAAGAATCAGTGACGTATTATATAGTCTATTAATTTGTTTGTGTATTTTTCCTATGTTCTCAAAAATAAATATATATGAGATAAAAAGTAGTCCTATGTGTGTTTCGGATTCCAAATATATATTTTTTTCAATGCTATTTCACGTGCCAAAAAATAATTGCGGTATATATATATATATATATATATATATATATATATATATATATATATATACCGTATTTATCGGCGTATAACACACATTTTTTAGCCTAAAATTTTTTGCCTAAAGTCTATTTGCGTGTTATACACTGATAAGCCGCTGCAGTTCAATGATTTAAAGCGGGCGCTTTAAATCAATGAACTGCAGCGGCTTTTACAGGTGCAGAGACCTGCCGTCACTGCCGGTTTCTCTCCCCCTGCCTGTCCTGGGGGCTTCTGTGGGATCAGAAACAGTGTATCGGGGTGTACACATGCACGCACACGCACCCTCAGTTTACCAAGGATATTTGGGTAAAAAACTTTTTTTACCCAAATATCCTTGATAAAATGAGGGCGCGTATTATAGGCCGGTGTGTGGTATACCCCGATAAATATATATATATATATATATTTGTTAATCTGTCATAATATATAACCATTGATCCTCTGTCTTTTTCTTTAGGTCAATTTCATTATGCTGAGGACAACTCCGTGGATTGTGAATGGTCAGCTGGACTCACCTCAGGAGAAAATTTGGATAGCTCTAGAAAAGTCAAGGAAAAATAGAGGGGGAAAGAAAATAAAAAAGAAAGTAAATAAAATAAAAAACAGAAAACAAATAGAAACAAAACAATGAAAAAACAAAAATAAAAATGAATAAATAAATAAAATAAAAACATATTTAACCCCGTATAAGAATGGTGTGCAGACTTTAATTTATACTGTCTGGAGCAATTGTATCCATTTTGTTTCCTTCTAAAATAAATATTTATTTGTTTAAACTAAATTGCCTCTTCAGGATAGCTCTAATAATGTGCAGTGGATGAGATGAATCGGCATTGACTGGTCTTTTTTCTATGTATGTCAGTGTTGACATCTACATATATTTGTAAATCTAAGAACTCTATTTCTTTGGGACTAAACTTGCTGGTGAGTCTAACATTCATATCATTATACTGCAGTGAGGATAGAAAGTGCTTTAAAGTTTCTTCTGAGCCCATCCATTTACAGTGGGGATCAAAAGTTTGGGCACCCCAGGTAAAAATAATAATGTGCATAAAGAAGCCAAGGAAAGATGGAAAAATCTCCAAAAGGCATCAAATTACAGATAAGACATTCTTATAATATGTCAACAAAAGTTATATTTTATTTCCATCATTTACACTTTCATAATAACAGAAAACAAAAAAATGGCATCTGCAAAAGTTTGGGCACCCTGCAGAATTTATAGCATGCACTGCCCCCTTTACAAAGCTGAGACCTGCCAGTGTCATGGATTGTCCTCAATCATCATCTGGGAAGACCAGGTGATGTCAATCTCAAAGGTGTTAAATGCCGAGACTCATCTGACCTTGCCCCAACAATCAGCACTAAAGATGAGCGAACTTACAGTAAATTTGATTCGTCACAAACTTCTCGGCTCGGCAGTTGATGACTTATCCTGCATAAATTAGTTCAGCTTTCAGGTGCTCCCGTGGGCTGGAAAAGGTGGATACAGTCCTAGGAAAGAGTCTCCTAGGACTGTATCCACCTTTTCCAGCCCACCGGAGCACCTGAAAGCTGAACTAATTTATGCAGGATTAGTCATCAACTGCCGAGGCGAGAAATTCGTGACAAATCGAATTTACTGTAAGTTCGCTCATCTCTTATTAGCACCATGTCTAGAAATCGGAAACTGAAAATAGTTGACGCTCACAAAGCTGGAGAAGGCTATAAGAAGATAGCAAAATGTTTTCAGATGTCAATATCATATCGGAATGTAATTAAGAAATGGCAGTCATGAGGAACAGTGGAAGTTAAAGGGGTATTCCAGGAAAAAACTTTTTTTTTAATTTAATATCAACTGGCTACAGAAAGTTCAACAGAATTGTAAATTAATTCTATTAAAAAATCTTAATCCTTTCAATAATTATCAGCTGCTGAAGTTGAGTTGTTGTTTTCTGTCTGGCAACAGTGCTCTCTGCTGACATCTCTGCTTTTCTTGGGAACTGCACAGATTAGAAGAGGTTTGCTATGGAGATTTGTTTTTAAGCTGGCCGGTTCCCTAGACACGTGTCATCAGAGAGCACTTAGACAGAAGAGAACAACTAAACTTCATTAGCGCATAAGTACTGAAAGGATTAAGATTTTTAAATAGAATTCATTTACAAATCTGTTTAACTTTCTGGAGCCAGTTGATATATAAAAAATAGTTTTTTCCTGGATAACCCCTTTAAAGCAAGATATGGAAGACCAAGAACAATATCAGACAGAACAGCTCGCAGGATTGTGAGAAAAACTATTCAAAATCCAGACACTGGAGTTCTGGTACACAATTCCACTATAAAGAGATACTTGTACAAATAGGGTCTTCATGGAAGAGTCGTCAGAAGAAAACCTCTTCTATGTCCTCACCACAAAAATCAGCGTTTGAACTTTGCAAATGAACATATTGACAATCCTGATGCATTTTGGAAAAAAGTTCTGTGGACCGATGAGGTTAAAATTGAACTTTTTGGCCCGAATGAGCAAAGGTACATTTGGAGAAGAAGGGGAACAGAATTTAATAAAAATAACCTCTGTCCAACTGTTAAGCATGGGGGTGGATCAATCACGCTTTGGGGTTGTATTGCAGCCAGTGGCACAGGGAATATCTCACGAGTAGAAGGAAAAATTGATTCAATAAAATTTCAGCAAATTTTGGATGCTAACTTTATTCCATCTGTGAAAAAGCTGAAGTTAAAGAGAGGATGGCTTCTACAAATGGATAATGATCCTAAACACACCTCAAAATCCACGGGGGATTACATCAAGAGGCGTAAACTGAAGGTTTTGCCATGGCCTTCACATTCTCCTGACCTCAACATAATTGAAAATCTATGGATAGACCTTAAAAGAGCAGTGCATGGCAGACAGACCAGAAATCTCAAAGAACTGGAAGACTTTTTTAAGGAAGAATGGGCAAAGATACCTCAAACAAGAATTGAAAGACTCTTGGCTGGCTACAGAAAGCATTTACAAGCTGTGATACTTGCCAAAGGGGGCAGTACAAGATATTAACTCTGCAGGGTGCCCAAACTTTTGCAGACCCCATTTTTTTGTTTTCTGTTATTTTGAAAGTGTAAATGATGGAAATAAAATCTAACTTTTGTTGACATATTATAAGAATGTCTAATCTGTAATTTGATGCCTTTTGGAGATTTTTCCATCTTTCCTTGGCTTCTTTATGCACATTAATACAAATTTTTACCGGGCGGTGCCCAAACTTTTGATCCCCACTGTACATAAATAACAAAATTAATGTACAACATTATATTATATGACATTACATTTGTAATATAAACTTTATCTTATTAGAACTGGTATGGACCCAACACCCTATACTGATGAACTGTCCGAGACAGTCCAAAGGCCCGGGACAGCCTCTGGTGCTGGGACACCACACCCCATCATCTGGGCCACTAAAAAGATTGCTTCAGGGAGTATCACACTTCCACGAAGCACTATGTTTCTAAACCTCTTACCCCATTTTAATTTCGATTAATTTGACCCCAATGTACCAGTCCAAAGTACATTCCAAATTTTAAACCCATCAACCACAAAATTGTCCTAAAAACACTTTCACAAAATAACCCTGATAAGACCTCTTGGGGTATTTTTTTTCCAAAAATGGGTCATAGGTCACTGAGTCACTAGCATTGTTGGTTTGCATGCTGCCTCAAATGCGCAGCGCTCTCTCCCCACCTGAGCATGTGCGCATTTGAGGTAACAGAATAGGGACGGCCACACACATCACATTCCCAGAATGATGATTCAGAGCATAGGGTTTTGGGGCGGGCATCATTTTTACTTTTGGCTAAACTCTGGGCATAACAGTAGTAAAATTGCAATTTTAATTTTGCCTAAACTACACTTCATCCATTCCTGGAAAATAAATTTAGGGAACACCCATCTATTCCAAATGTCCACTTCACTCCTATACACCTTCCCCAGGGGAGGTACTTTCTGTAATGGTGTCACATGTGAGTGTTCCTTTCTTTTATTTTCCGCTAAATGTATGTAACCGTCAGCTACTGATTTGCCATAGGCCTCAAATGTGAACATTGCTCCATGACTCTTGAGCCCTGTTATGTGCACGCACAACATTTTATTTCCATTCTCTTCTTACCCCCTGTGCAAAGGAAAAATTTGGGGTAACACCAGCATTTTTGTGAAAATTTTTTTTTTTCATTTTACGGCCCACTGTTCCAAACACCTTTGAGGTGTAAATACTCACTGTACCCCTTGTTATGTTTCTTGATGGGTGTAGTTTCCAAAATTATAGCAAATATAGCAATGGTCCTGCTGTTGTGGCTCCATGGTAGCTCTGTAAACACACATGGACACCGACTCTAATTCTGGCAAAAATCTCTCTCCAAAAGCCGAATGGCGCTCCTGATCTTCTAAGACCTGGTGTGCAGAGCACTTTACATACAAATATGAGGTATGTCCTTACTCCGAAAAAATGTATTTCCAAATTTTGGGGGGCATTGTTAAAATGAAAAAATAGGGGTAACCCCAGCATTTTAGTGAAAAAAATATTTTTTTTTCCTTTTCATATCCTACTTAAAGAACATTTATCAAACACATGAGGCTTTAAGGCTCACTGCACTTTTTGTTACATTCCTTGATGGGTGTAGTTTTCAAAATACTGTGCAATGTAGTTAATTTTTTATTTTTTTGCTGTTCTGGCACATGGGTGTTCCTAAATGTGACATGCCCCCCAAAAACCATTTCAGAAAAATTTGCTTTCCAAAAGCCAAATGTGGCTCCTTCTCTTCTGAGCATTGTAGTGCAGTAGAGCAATTTACATCCACATATGGGGTATTTCCATAGTCATAAGAAATGGTGTTCCAATTTTCGAGGGCATTTTCTCCTATTACCACTTATAAAAATAAAAATTTGGGTAAAATGCAGCATTTTAGTAAAAAAAAAAAAATTCACACCCCACTTTAACAAAAAGTCGTCAAACACCTGTGGGGTGTTAACCCCTTAAGGACCAAGGACGTACCGGTACGTCCTTTGTCCTGCTCTTCTGATATAACGCGGGGTTACACAGTAACCCCACGTCATATCATGGCGGGCCCGGCGTCATAGTGAAGCCGGGACCCGCCTCTAATAGCGCGCAGCGCCGATCGCGGCGCCGCGCGCTATTAACCCTTTAGCCGCGCGCTCAAAGCTGAGCCGCGCGGCTAAAAGTGAAAGTGAAAGTTCCCGGCTAGCTCAGTCGGGCTGTTCGGGATAGCCGCGGCTAATCGCGGCATCCCGAACAGCTGACAGGACAGCGGGAGGGCCCCTTCCTGCCTCCTCGCTGTCCGATCGCCGAATGACTGCTCAGTGCCTGAGATCCAGGCATGAGCAGTCATGCGGCAGAATCGTTGATCACTGGTTTCTTATGAGAAACCAGTGATCAACATAGAAGATCAGTGTGTGCAGTGTTATAGGTCCCTATGGGACCTATAACACTGCACAAAAAAAGTGAAAAAAAAAAGTGAATAAAGATCATTTAACTCCTCCCCTATTAAAAGTTTGAATCAACCCCCTTTTCCAATAAAAAAAAAAACACAGTGTAAATAAAAATTAAAATAAACATATGTGGTATCACCGCGTGCGGAAATGTCCGAATTATAAAAATATATCATTAATTAAACCGCTCGGTCAATGGCGTGCGCGCAAAAAAATTCCAAAGTCCAAAATAGTGCATTTTTGGTCACTTTTTATATCATTTAAAAATGAATAAAAAGTGATCAATAAGTCCAATAAATGCAAAAATGGTACCGTTAAAAACTTCAGATCACGGCGCAAAAAATGAGCCCTCATACCGCCCCATACACGGAAAAATAAAAAAGTTATAGGGGTCAGAAGATGACAATTTTAAACGTATAAATTTTCCTGCATGTAGTTATGATTTTTTCCAGAAGTCCGACAAAATCAAACCTATATAAGTAGGGTATCATTTTAATCGTATGGACCTACAGAATACATATCAGGTGTCATTTTTACCGAAAAATGTACTACGTAGAAACGGAAGCCCCCAAAAGTTACAAAACAGCGTTTTTTTTTCAATTTTGTCGCACAATGATTTTTTTTCCCGCTTCACCATAGATTTTTGGGCAAAATGACTGATGTCATTACAAAGTAGAATTGGTGGCGCAAAAAATAAGCCATCATATGGATTTTTAGGTGTAAATTTGAAAGAGTTATGATTTTTTAAAGACAAGGAGCAAAAAACGAAAATGCAAAAACGGAAAAACCTCCGGTCCTTAAGGGGTTAAGGCTCACTGTACCCCTTGTTATATATGAGGTATTTCCTTACTCGAGAGAAATTGGGTTACGAATTTTGGGAGGCTTTTTCTCATTTTACCCCTTGTGAAAAAAACAAAAAAACAAAAAACGGGTCTGCAAGGACATGCAAGTGTAAAAAATTATGATTTTTTTTATTTTCTCCTCCACTTTGCTGCTATTGCTGTGAAACACCTAAAGGGTTAACAAACTTTCTGAATGTCATTTTGAATACTTTGAAGGGTGCACTTTCTATAATGGGGTTATTTATGGGGAATTTCTAATACGAAGACCCCCTTAAATCTTGTTACGCCGAGCGCTCCGGGTCCCCGCTCCTCCCCAAAGCGCTCGCTTCACTCTCGCTACTGCAGCGCTCCGGTCAGATCCACTGACCCGGTGCGCTGCGATACCGTCTCCAGCCGGGATGCGATTCGCGATGCGGGTGGCGGCCGCTCGCGATGCGCACCCCGGCTTCCGTACCTGACTCGCTCTCCGTCTGTCCTGTCCCGGCGCGCGCGGCCCCGCTCCCTAGGGCGCGCGCGCGCCGGGTCTCTGCGATTTAAAGGGCCACTGCGCCGCTGATTGGCGCAGTGGTTCTAATTAGTGTGTTCACCTGTGCACTCCCTATTTATACCTCACTTCCCCTGCACTCCCTCGCCGGATCTTGTTGCCATTGTGCCAGTGAAAGCGTTCCTTGTGTGTTCCTAGCCTGTGTTCCAGACCTCCTGCCGTTGCCCCTGACTACGATCCTTGCTGCCTGCCCCGACCTTCTGCTACGTCCGACCTTGCTTCTGTCTACTCCCTTGTACCGCGCCTATCTTCAGCAGTCAGAGAGGTTGAGCCGTTGCTAGTGGATACGACCTGGTCACTACCGCCGCAGCAAGACCATCCCGCTTTGCGGCGGGCTCTGGTGAAAACCAGTAGTGACTTAGAACCGGTCCACTAGCACGGTCCACGCCAATCCCTCTCTGGCACAGAGGATCCACCTCCTGCCAGCCGGCATCGTGACAGTAGATCCGGCCATGGATCCCGCTGAAGTTCCTCTGCCAGTTGTCGCCGACCTCACCACGGTGGTCGCCCAGCAGTCACAACAGATAGCGCAACAAGGCCACCAGCTGTCTCAACTGACCGTGATGCTACAGCAGCTACTACCTCAGCTTCAGCAACCATCTCCTCCGCCAGCTCCTGCACCTCCTCCGCAGCGAGTGGCCGCTTCAGGCCTACGACTATCCTTGCCGGATAAATTTGATGGGGACTCTAAATTTTGCCGTGGCTTTCTTTCTCAATGTTCCCTGCACTTGGAGATGATGTCGGACCAGTTTCCTACTGAAAGGTCTAAGGTGGCTTTCGTAGTCAGCCTTCTGTCTGGAAAAGCTCTGTCATGGGCTACACCGCTCTGGGACCGCAATGACCCCGTCACTGCCTCTGTACACTCCTTCTTCTCGGAAATTCGAAGTGTCTTTGAGGAACCTGCCCGAGCCTCTTCTGCTGAGACTGCCCTGTTGAACCTGGTCCAGGGTAATTCTTCCGTTGGCGAGTACGCCATACAATTCCGTACTCTTGCTTCAGAACTATCCTGGAATAATGAGGCCCTCTGCGCGACCTTTAAAAAAGGCCTATCCAGCAACATTAAAGATGTTCTGGCCGCACGAAAAATCCCTGCTAACCTACATGAACTCATTCATCTAGCCACTCGCATTGACATGCGTTTTTCCGAAAGGCGTCAGGAGCTCCGCCAGGATATGGACTTTGTTCGCACGAGGCGTTTTTTCTCCCCGGCTCCTCTCTCCTCTGGTCCCCTGCAATCCGTTCCTGTGCCTCCCGCCGTGGAGGCTATGCAGGTCGACCGGTCTCGCCTGACACCTCAAGAGAGGACACGACGCCGCATGGAGAATCTCTGCCTGTACTGTGCCGGTACCGAACACTTCCTGAAGGATTGTCCTATCCGTCCTCCCCGCCTGGAAAGACGTACGCTGACTCCGCACAAAGAGGAGACAGTCCTTGATGTCAACTCTGCTTCTCCACGTCTTACTGTGCCTGTGCGGGTATCTGCCTCTACCTTCTCCTTCTCTACTATGGCCTTCTTGGATTCCGGATCTGCAGGAAATTTTATTTTGGCCTCTCTCATCAACAGGTTCAACATCCCGGTGACCAGTCTCGCCAGACCCCTCTACATCAATTGTGTTAACAATGAAAGATTGGACTGTACCATACGTTTCCGCACGGAGCCCCTCCTAATGTGCATCGGACCCCATCATGAGAAAATTGAGTTTTTGGTCCTCCCCAATTGCACTTCCGAAATTCTCCTTGGACTACCCTGGCTTCAACACCACTCCCCAACCCTGGATTGGTCCACTGGGGAGATCAAGAGTTGGGGCCCCTCTTGTTCCAAGGACTGCCTTAAACCGGTTCCCAGTACTCCTTGCCGTGACCCTGTGGTTCCCCCTGTAACCGGTCTCCCTAAGGCCTATATGGACTTTGCGGATGTTTTTTGCAAAAAACAAGCTGAGACTTTACCTCCTCACAGGCCTTATGACTGTCCTATTGACCTCCTCCCGGGCACTACTCCACCCCGGGGCAGAATTTATCCTCTCTCTGTCCCAGAGACTCTTGCTATGTCTGAGTATATCCAGGAAAATTTAAAGAAGGGCTTTATCCGCAAATCCTCCTCTCCTGCCGGAGCCGGATTTTTCTTTGTGTCCAAAAAAGATGGCTCCCTACGTCCTTGCATTGACTACCGCGGTCTTAATAAAATCACTGTAAAAAACCGCTACCCCCTACCTCTCATCTCTGAACTCTTTGATCGCCTCCAAGGTGCCCACATCTTTACCAAACTGGACTTAAGAGGTGCCTATAATCTCATCCGCATCAGAGAGGGGGATGAATGGAAAACGGCATTTAACACTAGAGATGGACACTTTGAGTATCTGGTCATGCCCTTTGGCCTGTGCAACGCCCCTGCCGTCTTCCAAGACTTTGTTAATGAAATTTTTCGTGATCTCTTATATTCCTGTGTTGTTGTATATCTGGACGATATCCTGATTTTTTCTGCCAACCTAGAAGAACACCGCCAGCATGTCCGCATGGTTCTTCAGAGACTTCGTGACAATCAACTTTATGCCAAAATGGAGAAATGTCTGTTTGAATGTCAATCTCTTCCTTTCCTAGGATACTTGGTCTCTGGCCAGGGACTACAAATGGATCCAGACAAACTCTCTGCCGTCTTAGATTGGCCACGCCCCTCCGGACTCCGTGCTATCCAACGTTTTTTGGGGTTCGCCAATTATTACAGACAATTTATTCCACATTTTTCCACCATTGTGGCTCCTATCGTGGCTTTAACCAAAAAGAATGCCAATCCTAAGTCATGGCCTCCTCAAGCGGAAGACGCCTTTAAACAGCTCAAGTCTGCCTTTTCTTCGGCTCCCGTGCTCTCCAGACCTGACCCATCTAAACCCTTCCTATTGGAGGTTGATGCCTCCTCTGTAGGAGCTGGAGCGGTCCTTCTACAAAAAAATTCTTCCGGGCATGCTGTTACTTGTGGTTTTTTTTCTAGGACCTTCTCTCCGGCTGAGAGGAACTACTCCATCGGGGACCGAGAGCTTCTAGCCATTAAATTAGCACTTGAGGAATGGAGGCATCTGTTGGAGGGATCAAGATTTCCAGTTATTATTTACACCGATCACAAGAACCTCTCCTATCTCCAGTCTGCCCAACGGCTGAATCCTCGCCAGGCCAGGTGGTCTCTGTTCTTTGCCCGATTTAATTTTGAAATTCACTTTCGGCCTGCCGATAAGAACATTAGGGCCGATGCTCTCTCTCGTTCCTCGGATGCCTCGGAAGTAGAGCTCTCTCCGCAACACATCATTCCCCCTGACTGCCTGATCTCCACTTCTCCAGCCTCCATCAGGCAAACTCCTCCAGGGAAGACCTTCGTTTCTCCACGCCAACGCCTCGGAATCCTCAAATGGGGTCACTCCTCCCATCTCGCAGGTCATGCGGGTATCAAGAAATCCGTGCAACTCATCTCTCGTTTCTATTGGTGGCCGACTCTGGAGACGGATGTTGTGGATTTTGTGCGAGCCTGCACTGTCTGTGCCCGGGATAAGACTCCTCGCCAGAAGCCCGCTGGCCTTCTTCATCCTCTGCCTGTCCCCGAACAGCCTTGGTCTCTGATTGGTATGGACTTTATTACTGACTTACCCCCATCCCGTGGCAACACTGTTGTTTGGGTGGTCGTTGATCGATTCTCCAAGATGGCACATTTCATCCCTCTTCCTGGTCTTCCTTCAGCGCCTCAGTTGGCAAAACAATTTTTGTACACATTTTTCGTCTTCACGGGTTGCCCACGCAGATCGTCTCGGATAGAGGCGTCCAATTCGTGTCAAAATTCTGGAGGGCTCTCTGTAAACAACTCAAGATTAAATTAAACTTTTCCTCTGCATATCATCCTCAATCCAATGGGCAAGTGGAAAGAATTAACCAGGTCCTGGGTGATTATTTACGCCATTTTGTTTCCTCCCGCCAGGATGACTGGGCAGATCTTCTACCATGGGCCGAATTCTCGTTTAACTTCAGAGTCTCTGAATCTTCCTCCAAATCCCCATTTTTCGTGGTGTACGGCCGTCACCCTCTTCCCCCCCTCCCTACTCCCTTGCCCTCTGGTTTGCCCGCTGTGGATGAAATATCTCGTGATCTTTCCACTATATGGAAAGAGACCCAAAATTCTCTTTTACAGGCTTCTTCACGCATGAAGAAGTTTGCTGATAGGAAAAGAAGAGCTTCCCCCATTTTTTCTCCTGGAGACAAGGTATGGCTCTCCGCTAAATATGTCCGCTTCCGTGTCCCTAGCTACAAATTGGGACCACGCTATCTTGGTCCTTTCAAAATTTTGTGCCAGATTAATCCTGTCTCTTACAAACTTCTTCTTCCTCCTTCTCTTCGTATTCCTAATGCCTTTCACGTTTCTCTTCTTAAACCCCTCATCATCAACCGTTTCTCTCCCAAACTTGTTTCTCCCACTCCTGTTTCCGGCTCCTCGGACATCTTCTCCGTAAAAGAGATACTGGCCTCCAAGAAGGTCAGAGGGAAAACTTTTTTTCTGGTCGATTGGGAGGGTTGTGGTCCTGAAGAGAGATCCTGGGAACCTGAGGACAATATCCTAGACAAAAGTCTGCTCCTCAGGTTCTCAGGCTCTAAGAAGAGGGGGAGACCCAAGGGGGGGGTACTGTTACGCCGAGCGCTCCGGGTCCCCGCTCCTCCCCGGAGCGCTCGCTTCACTCTCGCTACTGCAGCGCTCCGGTCAGATCCACTGACCCGGTGCGCTGCGATACCGTCTCCAGCCGGGATGCGATTCGCGATGCGGGTGGCGGCCGCTCGCGATGCGCACCCCGGCTTCCGTACCTGACTCGCTCTCCGTCTGTCCTGTCCCGGCGCGCGCGGCCCCGCTCCCTAGGGCGCGCGCGCGCCGGGTCTCTGCGATTTAAAGGGCCACTGCGCCGCTGATTGGCGCAGTGGTTCTAATTAGTGTGTTCACCTGTGCACTCCCTATTTATACCTCACTTCCCCTGCACTCCCTCGCCGGATCTTGTTGCCATTGTGCCAGTGAAAGCGTTCCTTGTGTGTTCCTAGCCTGTGTTCCAGACCTCCTGCCGTTGCCCCTGACTACGATCCTTGCTGCCTGCCCCGACCTTCTGCTACGTCCGACCTTGCTTCTGTCTACTCCCTTGTACCGCGCCTATCTTCAGCAGTCAGAGAGGTTGAGCCGTTGCTAGTGGATACGACCTGGTCACTACCGCCGCAGCAAGACCATCCCGCTTTGCGGCGGGCTCTGGTGAAAACCAGTAGTGACTTAGAACCGGTCCACTAGCACGGTCCACGCCAATCCCTCTCTGGCACAGAGGATCCACCTCCTGCCAGCCGGCATCGTGACAAATCTACTCTAAACTGAACTGGTCCCTTTAAATTTTCGTGAAAAATTGGAAAATGCCTGCTAAACTTTGAAGCCTTCTAATATATATATATATATATATATATATATATATATATATATATATATATTGCATATGTGAATTAATATATCATTTATTTGATATGTCCATTTTCCTTACAAGTAGAGAGTTTCAAAGTAAAAAAAAATGCTACATTTTCAAATTTTTCATGAAATTTTGGCATTTTTCACCAAGAAATTATGCAAGTATTGACAACATTTTTCCACTAACATAAAGTAGAATATGACACACAAAAAAAACTCAGAATCAAATTCCTAAGTAAAAGCATCCCAGTAAATCATCTGTTGAGTCTACATCCAAGTCAGGATCTTTCACATGTGGAAGACTGTGATCGATGACTATTGTTTCTGTATTTGCTAAACAAAACCCATTGGAACGCATTATTTCTGAGATTTTTATTAATGCTTAGAGGTCAGATTTGCAAAAAATGCTCTGGTCCTTAAGGCAAAATGGGCTTGGTCCTTAAAGGGGTTGTGCGCTGCCCTGCATTTCGGAGCTCCGAAGTTCATTACTCCGAACGCTGTGTGCGGGCTTCCGTGTTCGCGGCCGCCCCCCTCGTGACGTCACACCTGCCCCCTCAACGAAAGTCTATGGAAGGAGGCGCGACCGCTGTCACGCCCCCTTCCCATAGACTTTGGTTGAGGAGGCGGCCGCGAACACGGAAGCCCGCACACAGCGTTCGGAGTAATGAACTTCCAGATGCTGTGAGCGGAGCTCCGAAAGGCAGGGCAGCGCACAAGCCCTTTAAGGGGTTAATATATCTGACATCCACATGCAACAGCTGGGATTGGAGATAACGCCAAGAGTTATGGTTCTTGAAAGATTAAAACAAAAAAATGAAAGCACCATTGCTAAAAATCACTGGTAATATTAAATATAAAGATATAGGCCCAAATTTATCAAAGAATGTCTATGGTAGAGCTATTTTCCCACATTTATTTGGGTGGTGGGTTTGACTAGCGTGCATCTTATTTATCAAGAAGGTGCAGCAGGATGATGAATTTTGCGCAGCTCTGCTGTGGAGGGAAAAGCTCTACCACATACACTTTGTCTAGACACTTGTGAGGGAGGGAAATAGACACTTTCCCGGGTCCTGAATTTGGCAGGTTAGGTGTTTTTACTTACTTTAACAGAGCTGCCGGGACATTTTTACTTGCATTTCAGACGCTTCAATCAAAATTGATTGCGGTGTCTAAGGAGTTAAAGCCGGGCATCACAGTGATCGGTAATGTGTGGCATTAGAGATGGGTCCTGGGGGCAGATAGCCACCAGGACCACCCAGCTATGACCCGCGCTCGGCTCCTGAACGCATGTCATAGAAGGAGAGTGGGACGCTGTTGTCCACAAGGGGTTAAAGGTTGAATTGCGGAAGATTGAAGTGATTCCCACGCCTATTGGTAGGTGGTGTAACTTTGCGCCTAAAAAAGTACCTTTGCACTCAAAATAGCGACTTTTGACAAAAGTCGCAAATGATAAATACGTGACCACTGCAGGGTCAAAAAAAAAAGTTCTACGTGTAGGCATAAAGTGCGAAACTCTCTATATCAAAAGACGCATAAAAGGCGCTAAATATGCTGCTTGCGCCTGAACTGCGCCTAAACATAGACAAAAAATGCTCTAAAAGCAATGATAAATCTCCCCATAATATAAGACATAATTATATATTGGGGACTATTTACAGTTGTGCTTGGGCCGTCTATATTCCATAGCACAGGGGTAGGTATCGTCCTTTATCATGTTCTAATACATGGAGGCTGGAAATATCCCGGGTCACATAAAGCCACAGAGCAAATATGATGAGGGAAAAGGAGATTAGAAGGGAATGTTATAGAGTCACTTCCCATCATATTCTCCATTCTAATCCTGTGTGTACTACAAGTACCAGGATGATGAGAATGTATCCTCCATCCAGTGCTGACCCCTCATATATGAGACACGTTTTGTTTTCTTCTACATGTTGTGCAAACTGCATCTGATTGTAGAAACTTCTGTATGGATGTTATTGCTCTCTGGTGTCGGCCATAATAGCATCATACATTTCATTCTCCTGTCCCCAAATATTTTATCAGATACAGAACTACAGTAAGGGGAGACATGTTATCAATATCAATAAAGGGGACAGAGATCTAATGAAGATTTACTGAATTCATAAAAACTCCAAACACATCTTAATCTTACTACAAATATAAATAAAAATTACTTTTTTTGAATAAATTCCCATCACACAGCGCCCCAACCTGTAACCCCTACACTCCAATTCATTAACCATTTGGTATTTTTGAGATATCCAGTATATGTATTATATTGAATATATGTCATTTGATCGGCTATAGGGCTTCATCTAATGGCCTATGACATCACACATGTGACATCACGGAATGTCTCCTATGTTCACCCACCGGCATGAAACTTCTCTCAGATCTGTGGAGTTGAGCAGTAAGTCCAGTTGTCTTTATCTCCTGTTCCTTATTATTTCTGATCTTCTACCTACTGGATATGTTTTCCTGTCCTATGACAAGCCCTCTGTACTCTCTCGCCATTCTGATCTCCTCCATATCTGACCAGTGATAATAATATGATATAGAGAAGATCTTACCAGAAAGTCCATAATCATGTTTTCTGTTTTATTTTTATTTCAAGGATTTTTCCGAGCTTTGGAAAGAGAAATTCGCAAGAAAAAATGGCAAATTACGTAAGTCACAAATTGGGGAATTAGAGCAAATATATATATATACTAAATGGTGGTTACAGAAGTGTTTAAGGGGTTAGCTGACTACATTTCCCATGAGTCTTCAGCTTTCCTGCCCCCCCCCTCCCCAACTGCCTCCAGATAAACCGTCAGATAAACGTCATCTTCTCATATGTTACTTCTTCTCCTGTCGTCCTGATACATCTGTAAATCCTGCACATTCCCTGGTACCATGACCCCGTCCTCTACTAGAGACCTGCAGGGCTCAGTCATGGGACCTGTCCATATAGAATTATAGAGTTATTTACATATGGATTTGTGCCTGTGTATATACATGCATACTGTAGTCTTATTTTAATGACTGTTTTTTATTTTAAATTTTACAACACTTTCAGCTCTGCTACATCTGCTTCATATACATGCACCTATGAGACATTCCTTTTGGTACTTGGTATATACTATAACCCCGTCCCACTATTAGAGGTATGGGTACATCCTGTCAGCCAACACGTTCCCGCAACTGGATGTACCCATACCTCCTGCATATTTCCTGCACTGATGGAGGAAGTGCAGGGGATTGGCGGCAGGACCTGCTGTCAATCACAGCCATGATCCTGCCTCAGCTGCTGAGACTGAGATTGCGTCATTCATAGCAGTATTAATCCTTTAGATGCCTTGGTAAGTACTGAACACAGTATCTATAGGATTGAAAGGGGTGAGGTAATCATGGCAACCATGCGGTTGTGGTGTCCCCATGGTTGTCATGGTAACTAGAAGCCAGCTGATGGCCTCCTCTCTCCCGAGCACGGAAGCCTGTGAAGTCCAGCCATAGACTTATTGGTATTAAAGGAAACTCTCAGTGTAATACTTATGGTTATACTATGATGGAGTACAGATGTACTGCAGTATAGTATAATAGATAAAAAGTATAAAAATAAAATGTCTTAAATAAATAAAGTGTGAAAAAAATAAAATAAATGTCCCTTTCCCCATAAAGTCCTGTATTATCATCCAAAAGAAAAAAGAACAAGACACAGATATTACTAGTGTACTATAAAATCATAATGTTATTTTTTTCACAATATTTTGGAGTTTTTCACAGAAAACTGCATGTTTCAACAAATATTTTTACCAGTAATAGAAAGTACAATATATCATAAAAAAAAAAATAATTCACATCAGATTTGAGAAATGAGGCCCAGTCATTAGCGTAAAAACAGGCGGCGGCCTTAACCCCTTAAGAACATGGCCCATTTTGGCCTTAAGGATGCAGGCTGTTTTATTTTTGCATTTTTTTTCTCCTCACCTTCTAAGAGACATATTTCTTTATTTTCCCATCCACAGACCCAGATGGGGGTTGTTTTTTGCGGAACAATTTACTTTGCCCTAAAATATATGGCGCAACAAAAAAATATTATTTTGTGGGAAAATTAAACAGAATACCGCATTTTGCTACTTTTGAAGGATTTCGTATGAGGGCTGTATGAGGGCAAATGTTTTTTTTGCCGTTATCTGTAGTTTTTATTGCTTCCACTTTTGCATTTATGTGACTTCTTGATCACTTTTTAATTCATTTTTCTGGGATGTGATGTGACCAAAAAGCAGTAATTTTGGACTTTGTTTTTATTTTATCCCCAATCCAGTCTTCTCTATCCCCACATCCAGACCCCTCTTTCCCCAGCTATCTCCCCTCCAAACCCCTTTCTCCCCTGCTCCATTCCACTCTATTCCCCATCCAGACTCCTCTATCCCCACCTCTAGACGTCTCTACCCCCCATCCAGCCTTCTCTATTCTTCATCCATACCTCTATATCCCCCATCCAGTCTTCTCTATCCCCCTTCCAGACCTCTCTTTCCCCCTCAATACCTATCAGGATCCCTCTATACCCCTCTATCCCTTCCTCCAGACTCCTCTATCCCCCCAGACCTCTCTACCCCATCTATTCTTCTTTATCACCCATCCAGACCCCACTATACCTACCTCCAGACCCCTCTGTCCCCCATCCAGACCCCTCTATCCCCCATCCAGACCCATCTATTCCCCTCTATCCACCCTCCAGACCTCTCTATTCCCTCTCCAGACTGCTATACCCCCTCCAAACCTTTCTATCCCTCATTCAGTCTTCTCTATTACCCTCCACATGTCTCTCTCTCCCTTCAAGACTCCTCTCTCCCCCATCTTGATTCCTCTGTCCCCATCCAGGCCCCTCTCTCCTTCTTCTTCCCCTTCTATACTATATTCGGACTCCTCTACTCTCCCTACCAGACCTCTTTATGCCCATCCAGTCTTATTTATTCCCCCTCTAGACCTCTCTATGCCCCATCCGGACTCCTCTAACAACATCCAGACTCCTATGTCCCCTCTCCAGACCCTTCTACCCCCATCCAGACCCCTCTATCCCTTCCTCCAGACACCTCTGTCCCCCATCCAGACCCCTCAATCCCCCATCAAGACCCCTCTGTTCCTTCCTCTATCCCCTATCCAGACTCCTCTATGCCCCCCAGACCAGAAGAATAGATGGGGTTCTACTCTTCTCTATCACTCATCCAGACCCCTCTATCCCTTCCTCCAGACACCTATGTCCCCTATCCAGAACCCTCTATATCCTCATCCAGACTCCTCTATCTCCCCAGACCTCTCTACCTCCCATCTATTCTTCTCTGTCCCCCATCCAGACCCCTCTATCCCCCCCTATACCCCCATGCAGACCTCTATCCCCCATCTAGACTCCTCTATTCCCCAAAACCTCTAGGTGATAGAGAATAATAGATGGGGTTTTTATTCTTCTCCATCACCCATCCAGGCTGGCTGCTTGCCTTTGAATGAATATGTGTTTGTTTTGTGACAGTTGTTTGCACCAATTTATTTTATTTTGTGCCACAATTTTTCATATGACGTCTAAGTGGATGTGAGGTCTGACTATCTGCAAACACATCACTTGGGTATACTAAGAATGACTTGGATTCCAGATGAGTGGAAACTGTGATGCTATTAACTCCAGCCAAAATTAACTTATCTCCTATCCACAGGATAGGGAATAAGTAGCTGATTGCAGATAATCCGACCACTGGGACCCGCACAATCTCCTCAACGGTAGAGGAATGCGTGCGATAGACGGCACATGTTCCATCCATTTCTATGGAACTCCAATGATGCTGTACTTGGGTCTCTTCTGTGCTCCCACAGAAATGAATGAAGCTTCCACCGCATTCACTTCTCACTGAGAACTGGGGCCCGTCCAGACCTCTAGGTGATAGAGAAGAATAGATGGGGGTTCTACTCTTCTATATCCCCCATCCAGACCTTTTCCTCCCCACTCTATACGCCATCCAGTCTTCTCTATCCCCCTTCACACCTCTCTATCTCCCTTCCAGACTCTTCTATCCCCCATCTTGACCCCTCTACACTATGGCCAGACTCCTCTGCACTCCCTACCAGACCTCTTTATTCCCATCCAGTCATATTTATTCCCCCTCCAGACCTCTCTATGCCTCATCTGAACTCCTATAACCCCTCTCCAGACCCCTCTACCCCACCTCCAGACCACTTTATCCCCCATTCAGTCTTCTCTAGTCCTTCTCTAGACCCCTCATCCTCCCCTCCAGACCCCTCTATTTCCCATCTGCCTCTGGTCAGGAAGGAAACTAAAAGAGGAATACTGCTGTTACATGCGTGTATTTTCTGAAGGGGGGATCCGCTACTTGAAGCAACAGGCCCCCTTTTTGTCCTAGGCTCTCAGCAGTATGGGCCAGAGAGGCATTATGGGTGTCAGTCAAATCTCATAATGCAAAACGTCACTGACAATGCAGGCACAGACGCAGCTGCAGTCATGTGACATTCTGGACTGTATAGGAATAGGTGCATCAATTTCAATGCCCCCTATTAGTAAATTACATTGCTTCATTCATTCTATTTATATAATCATACATTGTTAACACACTAAACTGAAGAACAACAAAGAAGCCGAACTGAATATAACATTTCTTGTTCATTTTTTAGGGTCTCAAGTCCTGGACCAGCATCCAGAATTTGGATGAAGATGAGGTAAGGGCTTGTTCACACTTTCAGAATATATTTGTATCCAATAAATCCGAGCAATCTCTTTGTATTTATACATAAAAACTAGTGAAAAAACAATGACTGCATTTTTATTCAGGTGTTTTCCATTGGTCTTTATATCTTCTGGCTGATTGGTCGCCTTTGAATGAATAGGTGTTTGTTTTGTGACAGTTTTTTGCACCAATTTATTTTGTGCCACAATTTTTCATATGACGTCTAAGTGGATGTGAGGTCTGACTATCTGCACACACATCACTTGGGTATACTTAGAATGACTTGGATTCCAGAATTAGTGGAAACTGTGACACTATTAAAGGAGAACTCCTGCCAAAATTAACTTATCCCGTATCCACAGGATAGGGAAGAAGTAGCTGATCGGAGGGAGTCCGACTGCTGGGACCCTCCGCAATCTCCTGAATGGGGCCCCGGCTCTCAGTGAGGAGTGCGTGTGGTAGACGGCACATGCTCCATTCATTTCTATGGAACTCCAATGATGCTGTACTTGGGTCTCTTTGGTGCTCCCATAGAAATGAATGAAGCTTCTTGGGCTTTTGGCCAAGATCAAGTGTAGTATCTGTTCTTATCAGTTTGAGCTGATGAACTGGTTTTGGATGGGTCTGAGGAATCAGCTCGATGGCTGCTCCAATGGGACCTGTTTCCTCCGGGTCTCGCCATGAGGCTGAGCGGGTCTAGAACTGAGGTACTTAAGTGTCTCGGGGAGTGGTGATCCTGAGGTGCCAAAGCTCACTGAGTGGAAACATGGGCACCATGATCTCTTCACCTTGTGGCACTCACCTCTTGATTCCCGACTTTCTGGCTGGGATCAGGTACATTTTTATAGATCCGGTCGGATGTCCGGGCAATATATCTGAACACATTCACTTATTTATTTCTTTTTGTTACTGTGTCACTTTTTGCGTGTTGTGTGTTCACAGGATTGTTAGGATGTGGTAGCCCTTCTGGGTGTCCCTCCTAGCGGTATAGGGGAGGTGAGTTTGGCCATCAGGTTCCCCACCTCCCTGCAAAAAACCCCGGGTACTCCTGCATGGGCAGGGTACCGACCGTACCCTGCCCATGCTCTGCAGGCAGATACCTTGGCGAAGGGGGATGCCTGGGAGAATTTGTGGTCCCTTAGTAGCTTCAGCAAAAAGGGGCATCGAACCTGGAACCTTGCAGGTACCTTTTGGTCCGGAGGCGAAGGGTAAGGTTTGTTGGGGGGCCTCTCTCCTGTCGGTATTCCAGAATTAGTGGAAACTCTGATGCTATTAAAGGAGAACTCCAGCCAAAATTAACTTATCCTCTACCAACAGAATAAGGTAGCTGATCGCAGGGAGTCCACCCACTCGGACCTTCCGCAATCTCCTGAATGGGGCCCCCTGCTCCATTCAGCACATGCTCCATTCATTTCTGTGGAACTCCAATGATTCTGTACTTGGGTCTCTTCGAGGCTCTGTACATATGCCTCACTGAGAGCTGGGGCCCCGTGGTCGGACTCCCTGGGATCAGCTACTTATGCCCTAACCGGTGGATAGGGCATAAGTAAATCCTTTTCAGACATTGTTGGCAGTGCAGGAGTGTAAAGTTTGTATTTGCAATAATGATTTATTTTTATTTCTTGATATATTAGAACTTGAAGTATATTAACCTCTTAATGGCCTCCAATTTACCTTTTTCCTGGCATACATCAGCCGGCCATGTTTTTATAGAAAGCTTAGAATAAGCTTGTGGGTCTCTCTGGTGCAGGAATCGCAGGAGTTCAGCCTTCAGTATGATAGCTAGTAACTAACAGGATAGGAAAAACCTCCACTGTATATTTACATTTTTTGCATGCCGCAGTGAAATCATGACCACTGCATGTGAGGTTCCTCTGTGCGCCTCTTACCCTCTTCAGTGATGGGTTTCCATAGTAACCAGGTGTCTCGTGAAGGCCTGCCATGGGTGTCTGTGCACCTATAGAAAAGAATGCAAAAATGGAATGACACAATTGCATTTTTTTCCCATTTCCCCAGCAATAAAAAAAGAGTTAATACAGATCAACCCATCAGATATATGAACCCTAAAATGGTGGCATTAAAAAGTACAACTTGTCCTGCAATAAACAAGCCCTTATATGGCACTTGAAAGGCACCAATGGAAAAACGGAAAATATTGCTTGGGTATTATGGCCCAGAAGTCCTGTCAGAGGAGGGGTTAAAACATCGTTTACACATATTTTCTGTATGTTATTAATTTTCAAATAATTTCATTTAACCCCTAGAGGATGCAGAACGTACTTGTACTCCCTGGCTGCTGGGTACTTGGTGCACCAGGACGTACATGTAGGTCCTTAGAGGCATCCGGACTGAGAGGCTCCTTCACTCGCTTCATAGATGCCGCCATGATCAGCTGATGCCTTCCATTAACCCATTCAGATGCCATAATAAATACTGCTCACAGCATCTGAAGGATTAGAGGGGCTTACAGAGACTCTTTGGACCACCCATAGTGTGATCACCAGAGTCCCTTGAGTCAAAATGGTGGATGGAACTTTGCTTAGCCGATCCCACTCATTATTTGATGTTTTATACCTGACCCCTGCAATCTCTCATGCAGCACCCCCTGTCATCAGCCTCAAGGAGCAAAGATCGCTCACGATCACGGGGCCGGTGTATCGTGACGTCACGGCTCTGTCCCCTTAATGCAAGTCTAGGGGAGGTAGGCATGCAGATATGTGGATAGTGCAAGTGGTAGGTGTGCAGGCATGTGACTGAGTAGGTAAGTAGGTAGATAGTGGAGGCCGGTAGGTATATGTTGAGGATAGATAGATAGATAGATGGATGGATGGATGGATAGATAGAACAGCTAGATAGAGCCGTTAGGGAGATATTAAAGGCAATTAGGTAAGTAGAAGGTAGGGAAGGTAGGTAGGTGAATAGTAAAGGTAGGTTTGCAAGAAGAAATGTAGATTGGTGTGCACGCAGGTAAAAGGTAGATAGGTAATTTTCTCCCCCCACCCCTTCCTTAAATAAAAATCCCACTCCCCTTCACCCCTGCTCCTGCGCTGATATCAGGGCCTCCTCTTCCTACTCCTTCTGAATTCATTTTATTGTAAGGATGGCCAGAGGAAAACAACAAGATGGCGACCTCTCCTTCTTTCCTCCCAACTGGTCATGTTTATTAAAGGGGTACTCTGCTTCTAGACATCTTAGAAGGGGAGAGGATGTCTGATTGCTGGGGTCCTGAAGCTGGGGCCCCCCACGATCTCCTGCAGCACCCGGCATTCTAAACAAACGGCCTGGAGCTCTGACCCAGATGTGAGTTTAGCCTTAGTTCACCTAAGTTGTGTCATCTTCTTGCACCAGAACTCTTGCACATTTATTGGCGCACAGTTTAGCATCTTGAGAAACACCTCTTTACTGAGGACTACATTTTTTTCTTTCAAATGACACCACAATTCTGATTTATTAAAGTAAATCTCCCCCGTGTGTCTCCAGTCCATTCTCTGCCCCAGTACTGGGCCCAACCATTTCTAGTGCTGGGGGTAGATACTGGCACATTACAGTCCGTCATTAAGAAATCTTCCCTATTTTGTGATGAATAAATCTTAATTAAATGCCATTTATTATAATATATAAAGTATAATGGAATATTTATGTGATACACCATACAATGTAACAATGTGAAATCTTCCCATGATTTTATATACCTCTCTGCTTATACCTTTGCTTTACTATTACAGCCGGCAGAGATCATCACCCCATGTAAGTATTGCTATTCTCTCACACATTTGTCTCTTTATATTCATTTTGTGCCCATAAGATTGTGATACATCTACATTGGAGGCTTATGGAATCCTTTTAAGCTTAAAGGGGTACTTCTTTTAAATACACTGGTGCTGGAAAATTCTACAGATTTGTATATTACTTCTATTTAAAAATCTTAATCCTTCCAGTACTTATCAGCTGCTGTATGCTTCAGATGAAGTTATGTAGTCATTTTCATTTTGTGCTCTCTGCTGCCACCTCTGTCCGTGTCAGGAATTGTCCAGAGTAGGAGCAAATCCCCATAGCAAACCTCTCCTTCTCTGAAAAGTTCCTGACAAGAACAGAGGTGGCAGCAGAGCGCATTGTGGTCAGACTGGAAAGAACTACATAACTTCCTCTTCCTCTAGAGCAGTGTTTCCCAAATGTGGTCCTCAAGCACCCCCAACAGGTCATGTTTTCAGGATTTCCTTAGTCTTTCACAGGTGCTATAACTGTGGTGATGCCTGATGCTTGAGGACCGCGTTTTAGAAACACTGCTCTAGAGCATACAGCAGCTGATAAGTACTGGAAGGGGTTAATATGTTTAAAGAGAAGTAATTTACAAATCTGTAGAATTTTCTGGCCCCAGTATTTTTTTCCTCTGGAGTACCCCTTTAACAAAAATAAATTAATTAATAAATACATTTATAAACACCATACAGTAATGGAAATCAACATGCACCAATATAAGTCCATGGATCTGTCAGGTGGCCGTGGTGTCCATAGGTGTGAAGAGCCTAAAATTTACTTGAGAACAAATAAATATGTCATAATACCTTGAGGCAATGCTGATCTACTTTCCCAACCAGTGTGGCTCCAGCTGTTTCAAGGCTACAACTTCCTCCATGTTGGGAGTTGTAGTTTTGAAACAGCTGGAGGCACACTGGTTGGGAAACACTATTCTATATAGTTGATCATCACTTATGATGGGCAATTTATTTTTCCATGTATAAGATCCCTTATTCTTCCTCTGCAGTATGATTCTACTGCAAACATGACCTAATGGATATTTGCAATAAACATATTAACAATTTTCATTTCTTTTTTGTATTTTTTTAGCTGCAGAGGCAAAGATCAGGTAAATACAAACTATTTTCTCTTCGTATTATCTGCCTGATAACCCCATTGTTACACCAAGAACATTTACACATTAGTTTCTCTTGTTAATCTAGGACAGTGATCTATAAATTGCAGCCCTTCAAATGTTGCAAAACTACAACTCCCAGCATGCCCAGACAGCCAACGGCTGTCTGGGCATGCCGGGATTTGTAGTTTTACCACATCTGCATGGCCACAATCTGGAGACCACTGATCTAGGACAAACCATCACTTTGAGATTGGTGAGATTATGGCCTCCAAGCAAGATGTCAATTCTAGCAATATTCATAATTAATCAGAACATATATATAACTAGATAGCCTAGACTAGGACAGGGAGGAGGGGATGTAGGATGTTGGGGCGGGTTAGAGGTGATGACATCACTCAGGAGGTTGGGCTGGAGCTCAGGTCAAGGCACACCTTCTGAGACACCAGAGGATGAGGTGTTGTCTGTGGGGAGCAGCCGGGGATCTGGGGACAACACCACTCAGAAAATAAAAGGACTACACAATTTCCTGTCAGGGGTGAATGATGCAGAAGCAGACTGAAGCCAGTACAATTTGTGATAAAACTATATCAGTAAGTTTTATATCTTGGGTTTAGTAATATAACTGTTATAGGACACAATATATTGATATATTTTGGATTCTTATTGATCTATTCATTCTTTCACTAACAGGACTGATGCATACCCCATTGAGGAGGGACCTAATTATGATGGTGAAGGACCCAAGGATGATGACCCTAATGATGACGGCCCCAATTATGACAGGCCAGATAAAAGGTATGTATTGTATACCATTGTATAAATGTCTTCAATGAGTCATAATACTTGGCCTCATGTATCCAAAGTGTTCCGGATGAAACCTTCGTGGCCATAGCAGCCGATCCAAATCCACGTGTCATTGTTCCTGCAGAATTTATTGATGTAAATCTGCTTCAGCATTGACTTCAGAGGGTAGCAAAATCTGCTATAGCAAAACCAACATGGAAAATATGCACATGTAAATATACGCTTAAAACTGATTCTGTAGTTACTATGGACAACAAAGAGCGTTATTCTCAGAGGCAGCTTTATACTTAAGGTTATTCTGAGGCCCCTGAGGGGAATATTTCTCATGTTTCTTCTTGTCTCTTCTCCTACAGATGGCTATCCAGAGTCCAGGAGGCTCCGAGAGTCTTTAGGTGGGTAGGAGTCTTCCTTGTAGACGTATATAAGGAAATATTCTCAATTGTATATAAAACACATCTTCCTATCTTGATAATTTAATCTGGACAAGATTTATCCTTATGGACAACATTATCTGTGTATTTCAAGTCATATGAAAGGCCAATGATATGAAAGGGATATTCTGCCCGAAAACATCTCATTCCCCCATCCAAAGGAGAGAGGATAAGATGTCTGATTGCGGAGGTCCCGCCTCTGGTGACCCCAGCGATCTCCGGTGCGGCACCCCAGTCATCTAGTGCGAGATCTCTGCTCTGTTCTGGATGACTGGAGACTACAGCCGCCATGCCCCCTCCATTTATGTCTATGGGAGGAGGCGTAATGGCTACATACTAGCCGTCATGCACCCTCCCATAGACATGAATATAGGGTGTGACGTCACGTACATGGAAGCTCAAAGCTGGGTCCCCAAAGGCGGGACCCCCACGACCAGACATCTTATCCCCTATCCTTTGGAAGGGGATAAGATGTTTTCTGGCGGAGTACCCTTTTAACTAAAGTTCTGTTTTTCTATTACAGGGACGACCATTATCCCAGGATGACATGGAGGCCCTGGATGCCTGATATAAGGTACGACTCCCTACATGCCCCACACTATAAATAGTCACCCCCCATTAACGGTGTCCCTTTTCGTGCCCTGTTCACTAGACACAGTCTGACCAATCACAAAAGAAGAATCCTGATTGTATGAATATATTTTTTCACTGCTGTCACATGACCACATGCTAATCTACATGCAATATAGCTACTGTTACATTCTATTAAACTAAACCAATGCACTTCTATATAAAATTAGCAGTCCGACCCTAGACATCTTATCCCCTCTTCAAATGATAGGGGATAAGATGTCCGATTACGAGGGATCTCCAGCCCCCCCAACCCAGAATTGGGAACATTTATGTTCAGAACGCCAGTTTCAGGAGGCTGTGGTGGTGACGTCAAGCCCACTCCATTCATGTATATGGGAGGGGGTGTGACTGCTGTCCCCCCGTGACGTAAAACCACGGCCACCTGAAACCGGCGTTCTGAACATAAATGTTCAGAATGCCAAGGTGGTGGGCTGGAGATCGCGGGGGTCCATGCTTTGGATATGGGATAAGATGTCTAGGGGCGGAGTACTCCTTCAAATACAACATTTTATATCCTCTCACTATGGCACATTTTATTACATTCACAGACTGCAAACCTAATCCTCATCTCTTTGTGTTCTCTTTCACTTTTTGTACTTACATATTTATATGTGTCAATTTTTTTCCATGTACAATAGGGAGATCCCCGAGGAGGAGAATGATATCCAAAAAAAGAAAAAGAAAGTTACGTAAGTACAGAGAACCCACATCCTTACAGTACAGAAAGAATTAATGGAAATGACTCAAAGGGGTACTTCCCCGCCAGACATGTTATCCGTATCCAAATGACTGGGGTGCTGTGGCGAAGAATGCGGAGGTCGCCTGCGGCTTGACCCCTGTGATCTCTTTCACAGCACCCCAGTCATCTCGTGCACGCAGCGAACGCCACTCGGTGACGGATGACTGCGGAATACCACTTTAATGTATACCAGGAAAAAGAATACTAATGCAATGATGTATGTCCATAACAAAAAAAAAAAAAAAAACAAGGATGAGGCTTGGAAATATGGACAGAATTGGGTTAATACCTGACGCTATAAAACCTTTAGACATGTTCTAGAGACAAGTTTCAATCAGGTTCTGAGTGTTCAGACCTTGACCAATTGTTGGAACAAGCGGGGAGAAAAGCGCTGCTGCCTGAGACAATCCCATAGACTTACATTATAAATTTGTCTTGCTTAGCGCTCTCTACTTGTTACACCAAGAACATTTACACATTATTTTATTTTGTTAATCTAGGACAGTGATCTATAAATTGCAGCCCTTCAAATATTGCAAAACTACAACTCCAAGCATGCCCAGACAGCCAACGGCTGTCTGGGCATGCTGGGAGTTGTAGTTTTACAACATCTCCAGGGCCACAATCTGGAGACCACTGATCTATGACAAGCCATCACTTTGAGATTGGTGAGATTATGGCCTCCAAGCAAGATGGCAATTCTAGCAATATTCATAATTAATCAGAACATATACATAATTAGATAGCCTAGACTATAACAGGAAGGAGGTGATGTAGGATGTAGGGGCGGGGTTAGAGGTGATGACATCACTCAGGAGGTTGGGCTGGAGCTCAGGTCAAGGCACACCTTCTGAGACACCAGAGGATGAGGCGTTGTCTGTGGGGAGCAGCCGGGGATCTGGGGACAACACCACTCAGAAAATAAAAGGACTACACAATTTCCTGTCAGGGGTGAATGATGCAGAAGCAGGCTGAAGCCAGTACAATTTGTGATAAAACTATATTAGTAAGTTTTATATCTTGGGTTTAGTTATATAACTGTTATAGGACACAATATATTGATATATTTTGGATTCTTATTGATCTATTCATTCTTTCACTAACAGGACTGATTCATACCCCATTGAGGACGGACCCCATGAGGAGGGACCTAATTATGATGGTGAAGGACCCAAGGATGATGACCCTAATGATGACGGCCCCAATGATGAAGGGCCAGATATAAGGCATGTATTGTATACCATTGTATAAATGTCTTCAATGAGTCATAATACTTGGCCTCAAGTATCCAAAGTGTTCCGGATGAAACCTTCGTGGCCATAGCAGCCGATCCGAATTCTCGTGTCATTGTTCCTGCAGAATTTATAGACCTTAGGGTGCTTTCACAAGTGTGTATTTTCTTAAGTAAATCTGCTTCAGCATTGGGTAGCAAAATCTGCTATAGCAAATCCACAGCTGAAAATATGCCCTTGTGAATATACGCTAAAAACCGATTCTGTAGTTACTATGGACAACAAAGGGTGTTATTCTCAGAGGCAGCTTTATACTTGAGGTTATTCTGTGGCCCCTGAGGGGAATATTTCTCATGTTTCTTATTTTAATCTGGATAAGATTTGTCCTTATGGACGACATTATCTGCGTATTCCAAGTCATATGAAAGGAAAATGATATTAAAGGGATCTTCTGCTGGAATACATCTTATCCCCCATCCAAAGGAGAGAGGATAGGATGTCTGATTTCGGGGGTCCAGCCGCTGGTGACCCCGGCGATCTCCGGTGCGTCACCCAGTCATCCAGTGCGAGAACTCTGCTCTATTCTGAATGACTGGGGACTACAGCCGCCATGCCCCCTCCATTCATGTCTATTGGAGGAGGCGTAATGGCTACATACTAGCCGTCATGCACCCTCCCACAGACATGAATGTAGGGGGCGTGGCGTGACGTCACGTACACGGAAGCTCAAAGCTGGATCCCCAAAGGTGAAACCCCCCCGACCAGACATCTTATCCCCTATCCTTTGGAAGGGGATAAGATGTTTTCTGGCAGAGTACCCTTTTAACTAAAGTTCTGTTTTTCTATTACAGGGATGACCATTATCCCAGGATGACATGGAGGCCCCGGATGCCTGATATAAGGTACGACTCCCTACATGTCCACACTACAAATAGCCCCCCCCCCCCATTAATGGTGTCCCTTTTCGTGCCCTGTTCACTAGACAAAGTCTGACCAATCACAAAAGAAGAATCCTCGTTGTATGAATATATTTTTTCATTGCTGTCACATGACCACATGCTAATCTACATGGAATGAAGCTCCTGTTACATTCTATTAAACTAAACCGATGCACTTCGATATTAAATTAGTACTCCACGCCTAGACATCTTATCCCCTCTTCAAATGATAGGGGATAAGATGCCTGATCACGAGGGGGGTCCGGCCACTGGGCCCCCCAACCCAGTATTGGGAACATTTATGTTCAGAACGCCAGTTTCAGGAGGCTGTGGTGGTGACGTCAAGCCCACTCCATTCATGTATATGGGAGGGGGTGTGACTGCTGTCCCCCCGTGACGTAAAACCACGGCCACCTGAAACCGGCGTTCTCAACATAAATGTTCAGAATGCCAAGGTGGTGGGCTGGAGATCACGGGGGTCCATGCTTTGGATAGGGGATAAGATGTCTAGGGGCGGAGTACTCCTTCAAATACAACATTTTATATCCTCTCACTATGGCACATTTTATTACACTCACAGACTGCAAACCTGTAGAGACCTAATCCTGATCTCTTTGTGTTCTCTTTCACTTTTTGTACTTACATATTTATATGTGTCAATTTTTTTCCATGTACAATAGGGAGATTCCCGAGGAGGATAGTGATATCCCAAAAAAGAAAAAGAAAGTTACGTAAGTACAAGGAATCCACATCCTTACAGTACAGAAAGAATTAATGGAAATGACTCAAAGGGGTACTTCCCCGCCAGACATGTTATCCATATCCAAATGACTGGGGTGCTGTGGTGAAGAATGCGGAGGTCGCCCGTGATCTCTTTCGCAGCACCCCAGTCATCTGGTGCACGCAGAGAACGCCACTCCGTGACGGATGACTGCCACTCCCGCTCCATTAATGTCTATGGGAGGAGGAGTGTCGACTGTCATGGCCACTACCATAGACATGAATGGAGGGGACTTGGTGTGATGTCACGATCATGGAAGCCCCAGCCCCGGAGATTGCCGGACCCCCCAAAATCAGACATGTTATCCCCTATCAGGGGATAACATGTCTAGCGGCGGAGTACCCCTTTAATGTATACCAGGAAAAAGAATACTAATGCAATGATGTATATCCATAAAAAAAAAAAAAAAAACAAGAATGAGGCTTGGAAATATGGACAGAATTGGGTTAACACCTGACGCTATAAAACCTTTAGACATGTTCTAGAGACAAGTTTCAATCAGGTTCTGAGTGTTCAGACCTTGACCAATTGTTGGAACAAGCGGGAGAAAAGCGCAGCTGCCTGAGACAATCCCATAGACTTACATTATAAATTTGCCTTGCTTAGCGCTCTCTACTTGTTACACCAAGAACATTTACACATTAGTTTATTTTGTTAATCTAGGACAGTGATCTATAAATTGAAGCCCTTCAAATATTTCAAAACTACAACTCCAAGCATGCCCAGACAGCCAACGGCTGTCTGGGCATGCTGGGAGTTGTAGTTTTACAACATCTCCAGGGCCACAATCTGGAAACCACTGATCTATGACAAGCCATCACTTTGAGATTGGTGAGATTATGGCCTCCAAGCAAGATGGCAATTCTAGCAATATTCATAATTAATCAGAACATATACATAATTAGATAGCCTAGACTATAACAGGGAGGAGGTGATGTTGGATGTAGGGGCGGGGTTAGAGGTGATGACATCACTCAGGAGGTTGGGCTGGAGCTCAGGTCAAGGCACACCTTCTGAGGCACCAGAGGATGAGGTGTTGTCTGTGGTGAGGAGTCGGGGATCTGGGAACAACACCACTTAGGAAATAAAAGGACTACACAATTTCCTGTCAGGGGTGAATGATGCAGAAGCAGGCTGAAGCCAGTACAATTTGTGATAATATGATATTAGTAAGTTTTATATCTTGGGTTTAGTAATATAACTGTTATAGGACACAGCATATTGATATATTTTGGATTCTTATTGATCTATTCATTCTTTCACTAACAGGACTGATGCATACCCCACTGAGGATGGACCCCATGAGGAGGGACCTATTTATGATGGTGAAGGACCCAAGGATGATGGCCCTAATGATGACGACCCCAATTATGAAGGGCCAGATAAAAGGCATGTACTGTATACCATTGTATAAATGCCTTCGATGAGTCATAATACTTGGCCTCATGTATCCAAAGTGTTCCGGATGAAACCTTCGTGGCCATAGCAGCCGATCCAAATCCACGTGTCATTGTTCCTGCAGAATTTATAGATCTTAGGGTGCGTTCACACGTGCGTAATTTACTTAAGTAAATCTGCTTCAACATTGACTTCAGAGGGTAGCAAAATCTGCTATAGCAAATCCACAGCGGAAAATATGCACATGTGAATATACGCTAAAAACCGATTCTGTAGTTACTATGGACAACAAAGGGTGTTATTCTCAGAGGCAGCTTTATACTTGAGGTTATTCTGTGGCCCCTGAGGGGAATATTTCTTATGTTTCTTCTTGTCTCTTCACCTACAGATGGCTATCCAGAGTCCAGGAGGCTCCGAGAGTCTTTAGGTGGGTAGGAGTCTTACTTGTAGACGTATATAAGGAAATATTTTCAATTGTGTATAAAACACATCTTCCTATCTTGATATTTTAATCTGGATAAGATTTGTCCTTATGGACGACATTATCTGTGTGTTCCAAGTCATATGAAAGGAAAATGATATTAAAGGGATCTTCTGCTTGAAAACATTTCATCCCCCATCCAAAGGAGAGAGGATAAAATGTCTGATTGCGGGGGTTCCGCCGCTGAAGAGCCCTGCGATCTCCGGTGCGGCACCCCAGTCATCCAGTGCGAGAACTCTGCTCTATTCTGAATGACTGGGGACTACAGCCGCCATGCCCCCTCCATTTATGTCTATGGGAGGAGGCGTAATGGCTACATACTAGCCTTCATGCACCCTCCCATAGACATGAATGTAGGGGGCATGACGTCACGTACACGGAAGCTCAAAGCTGGATCCCCAAAGGCGGGACCCCCACGACCAGACATCTTATCCCCTATTCTTTGGAAGGGGATAAGATGTTTTCTGGTGGAGTACCCTTTTATCTAAAGTTCTGTTTTTCTATTACAGGGATGACCATTATCCCAGGATGACATGGAGGCCCCGGATGCCTGATATAAGGTACGTCTCCCTACATGCCCCACACTAAAAATAGCCACCCCCCCCCCCCCCCCCATTATTGGTGTCCCTTTTCGTGCCCTGTTCACTAGGCAAAGTCTGACCAATCACAAAAGAAGAATCCTCGTTGTATGAATATTTTTTTTTTTATTGCTGTCACATGACCACATGCTAATCTACATGCAATGTAGCTCCTGTTACATTCTATTAAACTAAACCGATGCACTTCGATATTAAATTAGTACTCCGCGCCTAGACATCTTATCCCCTCTTCAAATGATAGGGGATAAGATGCCTGATCACTAGGGGGGTCCGGCCACTGGGCACCCCAACCCAGAATTGGGAACATTTATGTTCAGAACGCCAGTTTCAGGAGGCTGTGGTGGTGACGTCAAGCCCTCTCCATTCATGTATATGGGAGGGGGTGTGACTGCTGTCCCCCCGTGACATAAAACCACGGCCACCTGAAACCGGCGTTCTGAACATAAATGTTCAGAATGCCAAGGTGGTGGGCTGGAGATCGCGGGGGTCCATGCTTTGGATAGGGGATAAGATGTCTAGCGGCGGAGTACCCCTTTAATGTATACCAGGAAAAAGAATACTAATGCAATGATGTATGTCCATAACAAAAAAAAAACAAAAAAAAACAAGAATGAGGCTTTGGAATATGGACAGAATTGGGTTAACACCTGACGCTTTAAAACCTTTAGACATGTTCTAGAGACAAGTTTCAATAAGGTTCTGAGTGTTCAGACCTTGACCAATTATTGGAACAAGCGGGAGAAAAGCGCAGCTGCCTGAGACAATCCCATAGACTTACATTATAAATTTGTCTTGCTTAGCGCTCTCTACTTGTTACACCAAGAACATTTACACATTAGTTTATTTTGTTAATCTAGGACAGTGATCTATAAATTGCAGCCCTTCAAATGTTGCAAAACTACAACTCCCAGCATGCCCAGACAGCTAACGGCTGTCTGGGCATTCCAGGAGTTGTAGTTTTACAACATCTGCAGGGCCACAATCTGGAGACCACTGATCTATGACAAGCCATCACTTTGAGATTGGTGAGATTATGGCCTCCAAGCAAGATGGCAATTCTAGCAATATTCATAATTAATCATAACATATACATAATTAGATAGCCTAGACTATAACAGGGAGGAGGTGATGTAGGATGTAGGGGCGGGGTTAGAGGTGATGACATCACTCAGGTGGTTGGGCTAAAACTCAGGTCAAGGCACACCTTCTGAGACACCAGAGGATGAGGCATTGTCTGCGGTGAGCAGCCGGGGATCTGGGGACAACACCACTCAGAAAATAAAAGGACTACACAATTTCCTGTAAGGGGTGAATGATGTAGAAGCAGACTGAAGTCAGTATAATTTGTGATAACACTAAATTTGTAAGTTTTATATCTTGGGTTTAGTCATATAACTGTTATAGGACACAATATATTGATATATTTTGGATTCTTATTGATCGATTCATTCTGTCACTAACAGGACTGATGCATACCCCACTGAGGACGGACCCCAAGAGGAGGGACCTAATTATGACGGGCCTAATGGTGAAGGACCCAAGGATGATGGCCCTAATGATGACGGCCCCAATGATGAAGGGCCAGATAAAAGGCATGTACTGTATACCATTGTATAAATGTCTTCAATGAGTCATAATACTTGGCCTCATGTATCCAAAGTGTTCCGGATGAAACCTTCGTGGCCGTAGCAGCCGATCCGAATCCACGTGTCATTGTTACTGCAGAATTTATAGACCTTAGGGTGCGTTCACACGTGTGTATTTTCTTAAGTAAATCTGCTTCAGCATTGACTTCAGAGGGTAGCAAAATCTGCTATAGCAAATCCACAGCGGAAAATATGCACATGTGAATATACGCTAAAAAACGATTCTGTAGTTACTATGGACAACAAAGGGTGTTATTCTCAGAGGCAGCTTTTTACTTGAGGTTATTCTGTGGCCCCTGAGGGGAATATTTCTCATGTTTCTTCTTGTTTCTACTCCTACAGATGGCTATCCAGAGTCCAGGAGGCTCAGAGAGTCTTTAGGTGGGTAGGAGTCTTCCTTCTAGACGTATATAAGGAAATATTCTCAATTGTATATAAAACACATCTTTCTATCTTGATATTTTAATCTGGATAAGATTTGTCCTAATGGACGACATTATCTGTGTGTTCCAAGTCATATGAAAGGAAAATGATATTAAAGGGATCTTCTGCTGGAAAACATCTCATCCCCCATCCAAAGGAGAGAGGATAAGATGTCTGATTGCGGGGGTTCCGCCGCTGGTGACCCCTGCGATCTCGGGTCCGTCACACAGTCATCCAGTGCGAGAACTCTGCTCTATTCTGAATGACTGGGGACTATAGCCGCCATGCCCCCTCCATTCATGTCTATGGGAGGAGGCGTAATGGCTACATACTAGCCATCATGCACCCTCCCATAGACATGAATGTAGGGGGTGTGGCGTGACGTCACGTACACGGAAGCTCAAAGCTGGATCCCCAAAGGTGGGACCCCCACGACCAGACATCTTATCCCCTATCCTTTGGAAGGGGATAAGATGTTTTCTGGCGGAGTACCCTTTTATCTAAAGTTCTGTTTTTCTATTACAGGGATGACCATTATCCCAGGATGACATGGAGGCCCCGGATGCCTGATATAAGGTACGACTCCCTACATGCCCCACACTACAAATAGCCACCCCCCCCCCCCCCATTATTGGCGTCCCTTTTCGTGCCCTGTTCCCTAGACAAAGTCTGACCAATCACAAAAGAAGAATCCTCGTTGTATGAATATATTTTTTTTATTGCTGTCACATGACCACATGCTAATCTACATGCAATGTAGCTCCTGTTACATTCTATTAAACTAAACCGATGCACTTCGATATTAAATTAGTACTCCACGCCTAGACATCTTATCCCCTCTTCAAATGATAGGGGATAAGATGCCTGATCACGAGGGGGGTCCGGCCACTGGGCACCCCAACCCAGAATTGGGAACATTTATGTTCAGAACGCCAGTTTCAGGAGGCTGTGGTGGTGACGTCAAGCCCACTCCATTCATGTATATGGGAGGGGGTGTGACTGCTGTCCCCCCGTGACATAAAACCACGGCCACCTGAAACCGGCGTTCTGAACATAAATGTTCAGAATGCCAAGGTGGCGGGCTGGAGATCGCGGGGGTCCATGCTTTGGATAGGGGATAAGATGTCTAGGGGCGGAGTACTCCTTCAAATACAACATTTTATATCCTCTCACTATGGCACATTCTATTACACTCACAGACTGCAAACCTGTAGAGACCTAATCCTGATCTCTTTGTGTTCTCTTTCACTTTTTGTATTTACATATTTATATGTGTCAATTTTTTTCAATGCACAATAGGGAGATTCCCGAGGAGGATAGTGATATCCCAAAAAAGAAAAAGAAAGTTACGTAAGTACAGAGAATCCACATCCTTACAGTACAGAAAGAATAAATGGAAATGACTCAAAGGGGTACTTCCCCGCCAGACATGTTATCCGTATCCAAATGACTGGGGTGCTGTGGCGAAGAATGCGGAGGTCGCCTGCGGCTTGACCCCCGTGATCTCTTTCGCAGCACCCCAGTCATCTGGTGCACGCAGCGAACGCCACTCGATGACGGATGACTGCCACTCCCGCTCCATTCATGTCTATGGGAGGAGGAGTGTCGACTCTAATGGCCACTTCCATACACATGAATGGAGGGGACTTGGTGTGATGTCACGATCATGGAAGCCCCAGCCCCGGAGATTGCCGGACCCCCCAAAATCAGACATGTTATCCCCTATCAGGGGATAACATGTCTAGCGGCGGAGTACCCCTTTAATGTATACCAGGTAAAAGAATACTAATTCAATGATGTATGTCCATAAAAAAAAAATAAAAAAAAAACAAGAATGAGGCTTTGAAATATGGACAGAATTGGGTTAACACCCGACTCTTTAAAACCTTTAGACATGTTCTAGAGACAAGTTTCAATAAGGTTCTGAGTGTTCAGACCTTGACCAATTGTTGGAACAAGCGGGAGAAAAGCGCAGCTGCCTGAGACAATCCCATAGACTTACATTATAAATTTGTCTTGCTTAGCGCTCTCTACTTGTTACACCAAGAACATTTACACATTAGTTTATTTTGTTAATCTAGGACAGTGATCTATAAATTGCAGCACTTCAAATGTTGCAAAACTACAACTCCCAGCATGCCCAGACAGCCAACGGCTGTCTGGGCATTCCAGGAGTTGTAGTTTTACAACATCTGCAGGGCCACAATCTGGAGACCACTGATCTATGACAAGCCATCACTTTGAGATTGGTGAGATTATGGCCTCCAAGCAAGATGGCAATTCTAGCAATATTCATAATTAATCAGAACATATACATAATTAGATAGACTAGCCTATAACAGGGAGGAGGTGATGTAGGATGTAGGGGCGGGGTTAGAGGTGATGACATCACTCAGGAGGTTGGGCTGGAGCTCAGGTCAAGGCACACCTTCTGAGGCACCAGAGGATGAGGCGTTGTCTGTGGGAAGGAGCCAGGGATCTTGGGACAACACCACTCAGAAAATAAAAGGACTACACAATTTCTTGTCAGGGGTGAATGATGCAGAAGCAGGCTGAAGCCAGTACAATTTGTGATAACACAAAATTTGTAAGTTTTATATCTTGGGTTTAGTAATATAACTGTTATAGGACACAATATATTGATATATTTTGGATTCTTATTGATCTATTCATTCTTTAACTAACAGGACTGATTCATACCCCATTGAGGACAGACCCCATGAGGAGGGACCAAATAATGACGGCCCCAATGATGAAGGGCCAGATATAAGGCATGTATTGTATACCATTGTATAAATGTCTTCAATGAGTCATAATACTTGGCCTCATGTATCCAAAGTGTTCCGGGTGAAACCTTCGTGGCCATAGCAGCCGATCCGAATCCACGTGTCATTGTTCCTGCAGAATTTATAGATCTTAGGGTGCGTTCACACATGTATATTTTCTGATGTAAATCTGCTTCAGTATTGACTTCAGAGGGTAGCAAAATCTGCTATAGCAAATCCACAATGGAAAATATGCACATGTGAATATACGCTAGAAACTGATTCTGTAGTTACTATGGACAACAAAGGGCGTTATTCTCAGAGGCAGCTTTATACTTGAGGTTATTCTGTGGCCCCTGAGGGGAATATTTCTTATGTTTCTTTTTGTCTCTTCTCCTACAAATGGCTATCCAGGGTCCAGGAGGCTCCGAGAGTCTTTAGGTGGGTAGGAGTCTTCCTTGTAGACGTATATAAGGAAATATTCTCAATTGTATATAAAACACATTATCCTATCTTGATATTTTAATCTGGACAAGATTTGTCCTTATGGACGACATTATCTGTGTTTTCCAAGTCATATGAAAGGCCAATGATATTAAAGGGATCTTCTGCTGGAAAACATCTTATCCCCCCATCCAAAGGAGAGAGGATAGGATGTCTGATTGCGGGGGTCCAGCCGCTGGTGACCCCTGTGATCTCCGGTGCGGCACCCCAGTCATCTGGTGCTAGAACTCTGCTCTGTTCTGGATGACTGGGGACTACAGCCGCCATGCCCCCTCCATTCATGTCTATGGGAGGAGGCATAATGGCTACGTACTAGCCGTCATGCACCCTCCCATGGACATGAATGTAAGGGGCGTGTTGGGATGTACGCGGAAGCTCAAAGCTGGGTCCCCAAAGGCGGGACCCCCATGACCAAATATTTTATCCCCTATCCTTTGGAAGGGGATAAGATGTTTTCTGACGGAGTACCCTTTTAACTAAAGTTCTGTTTTTCTATTACAGGGACGACCATTATCCCAGGATGACATGGAGGCCCCAGATGCCTGACATAAGGTACGACTCCCTACATGCCCCATACTACAAATAGCCCCTCGCCCCATTAATGGTGCCCCTTTTTATGCCAAAGAGGTGGGGGAAAAAACTAATTCCCTTTCCCTGTTCACTAGACAAAGTCTGACCAATCACAAAAGAAGAATCCTGATTGTATGAATATATTTTTTCATTGCTGTCACATGACCATATGCTAATCTACATGCAATGTAGCTACTGTTACACTCTATTAAACTAAACCGATGCACTTCGATATTAAATTAGCACTCTGCCCCAGACATCTTATCCCCTCTTCAAAGGATAGGGGATAAGATGTCTGATCATGAGAGGGTCTGGCCACTGGGACCCCCCTGCGATCTCCAGCCCACTACCCCAGCATTGGGAACATATATTACCTGAATTTGTACTGAATTTGTACTACTGTTGATATAATATATATTTTGCTTGCAGAGCATTGCCTAGACTTGGTGCAGTTATATCCTGGACTGTATTTACTGACAGCAAATATCTTAAAAATTTGGAATTGAATGATATTAGAAAGTTATTGAACTTTATTAAGTGATTAAAGGGAATCTTTCCGAGCCCCTAACCCCTATAATTCCTCCCCAGTACCTTGGACATGTATAGCAAAGCGTCCAGATGGTGTGCGCTACATTTACAAGGTGCTGGGTCTGGCTTATAGGGGTAAGTGGGCCAGACAGGTTCCCTATAAGCTTCCTCAGGAGTCTCAGTGCTGATGCTATACAGTTGTATTTGTGGTTCAATGTTCTTGGAAACCCTTCATTGAAAATCATAATAACATCTGGCCTTTATATAGTTATATGTTAGATAATGTATGTTCTATATATTATAGGGAGGAGACATCAGAAGAGCTTGAGGATTATAAAAAGAAGAATAAAAGTCTTAGAAAGAGGGCAGTGTCAATGTAAGTAGAGAGATCGAGTATTGTAACACTACAGATCACACAATGGTGTAGATGCCTCATTACATATGTATACTTTCAGTAGTGATCTCACATATAAATATAGTGCAGGGGCCTTGCTGGGGGGGGGTTAAGGAGGATGTAGCCCCGGGTCTGGTGCTTGTAGCCACAGCTGCTTAAACGCAACGGTGGCTTCTGGGGAGTTACGTGCTGTGCGTGGGCACGCCAAATGTCACCAGACTTACCATCTCAAGGTAAAGGTATGCAAAGGAGATGTGTGTGTGTGTATGATAAATAAATAGATAGATAGATGCTAGATGTGTGTATGTACGATAGAATATTGTATGATAGATGTGTGTATGTATGATAGATGTTTGCATGTTTGTGTGATGTATGTATGTATGTATGATAGATGTAAGTATGATAGATGTGTGTATGTATGATAGATGTGTGCATGTATGATGTATGTATGATAGATGTATGAATGTATGTATGTATGTATATAATAGATGTGTATGATAAATGAGGGGTCTGGAGGAGGAGGCGGACAGAGGGATCTTGAGGAGGAGGAGGACAGAGGGGTCTGGAGGAGGCAGACAGAAGGGTCTGGAGAAGGAGACGAGGTCTAGAGGAGGAGGCAGACAGATGAATCTGGAGGAGGAGGAGGACATAGGAGTCTGGAGTGGAGGCGGACAGAGGAATTTAGAGAAGGAGGCAGATAGAGGGGTCTGGAGGAGGAGGTGGATAAAGGGGTTTGGAAAAAGAGACAGACAGAGGGTTCTAGAGGAGGAGGTGGACAGAGAGGTCTCGAGCAGGATGCGGACAGAAGGGTCTGGAGGAGGAGGCAGACAGAGGAGTCTGGAATTGGACAGAGGGGTCTGAAGGAGGAAGCAGACAGAGGGGCCTGGAGGATGGGGTGGACAGAGGGGTCTGGAGGAGGAAGTGGGCAGAGGAGTCTGGAGGAGAAGGTGGACAGATGGGTCTGGAGATGGAAGTGGACAGAGGGGTGTGGAGGAGAAGGGCAGAGAGCTCTGGAGGAGAAGGGCTGAGGGGTCTGGAGGAGGACTGTGCAGAGGTGGGATTCAGCCGAACTGAGAAGAAATAGTGTGTGGCAGTATTACTATTATTATTATAGATACAGTGTGTGGCAGTATTATTATTATAGATACAGTGTGGCAGGGGGTACAGTTTTTGACAGTGTTATATTCCGATGGAACAGTGTATAGCAGGGTTATATTAAGAGGGCATGATGTCTGGCAGGGTTTATTCAGGCGACTTAGTTTCTGGATATGGGCTGTGGTGGTAATGATGGGGGTTTTCAGTTTGTTGGTCTAGGATGTCCTCCTAAACTCAGGTGACAGACTGATAACATTATTGCTCTTAGACGTATAAAATTTTAAATAACCCCTTTTGCTCAGGATAGGGGATACCCACCAATCACCAGAATAGACGTGTAATGTCCCCATAAATTAAGAGAGTAAAATAATGCAATCTCTATTAGAACTGCTTCAGAAACCATACATGAAGTGTTGGTTTCGTATGTGCAGCGTGTTGTGTACAGTAGTGGGAGAATATTAAAGAAGGAGGCTGGGTGTGGTTAGGGGGTGTGTATGAGGGTGTGGTGGGGGCATGTCTGTGGGTGTGGTAAGGGCATTGCTGGGCTATGGTCTCTAGCCCCGGGCCTTTTGGAGACCTAGCAATGCTGATGAAGTGCATACAATAGTTGCCCACAACAAGCATTCAGATACATTCTTTACATTACTTTTGGCTATAAATTTGATGGCCTGTTCTTAGGACAGACAAGAAATTTTTGGTTAGTTGGGGCCCATTCACCAGGACAAGCTGCAGTACAAGGGACAGCCATTCCTATGGATTGTGATATCTAGATAAACCAGTGGTTCTCAACCTGGGGTTCAAGTACTTAGCAGTTCTCCAGGGGGTACTTGAAAAAAAAAAATCAGTAATGGCAGCCACAGCCACTGGTTACTGCTCTGGACTGCTTTGAAACAAAATGGTAGGCTGACATCACCGCACAGAGAAGCGAAGCAGGAGGACAGCAAGGGGAAGTGCGGGCACTGGGCTGCTGTGGGCAATAACTACCATCAGCTTTGTTGCTCCACTGCCCCTGCACACAGGGGTCCTACTACTATGAGCCATAGCAATAGGTCCCCAGACCAGTGGTGCAATGGAGCACCAAAGCGGGACAGTATGGCGGCCTACAACTATATATGGGGGCAGTTTGGGGGCCTACAGCTATTTTTGGGGGCACAGAGGGGGCCTAACAACTTTATGGGGACATAAAGCAGGTACTATTACCGTGTGTGACAATAAACATGGGGAGTTTGTAAATAGGCGGGTATTGTACCGCAGAAAGGAGCCTAAAATGTTTATTTGGCTGGTTCAGTGGAGAAGTCTTGTATGGGAGAAATCTTAATGGCGGTCTAGGCCAGATAGCGAAGAAAAGAAAAGTAAACAACTCCGGTTAGAGAAGACTTCACCTGTAAATTGGGGAACTGGGGGGATAGGGAAAGGAACAGGGGACCTGTTATAGAGGATAGTGAAGCATATGAATTATACTATAATCATTACAAAATGTCTCTAATATGAGGGTACAATTCATTGGGAATGGGCTGTCAAGGGGAACTCAGGCAAGAGAACCACTGAGATTAACTATAAGTGTGCCAGAGATTCCTGTTCTACCTCATATTTCATGAGGCTTCTACAGAGTTTTAAATATAGTTTTCAAATTTGTATCCCTGGAAATGTTCATTTATGTCAACTTATTTCTTTTTTCTCTCTTTTTTTTTATTAGACTTAGATGTATTTTTTGCTGCATCTGCTGCAACAAAGAAAACTGAGCAGTGAGTATAAGATCAATTTGGATATATTCTGATAAAAAAAAAGATGATCTAACTAACCTTTAGTCTTTCTATATGTCCAGCATGTTATAGAGACAGGTCAGAAGATTAGATAGGGTCTGGCTGCTGAGACTCCCACCAATTTCTAGAATAAAGGGGCATTAACACTGGGCTGAGTGCGGCACCCCTCCATTTTGCTTGGCTCTCATCAGAAAGCTGATCTCTCAGTATATGGACACAGTCAGTTCTCATAGTGTTTCACTCAGCCTGTACATCACTTACTCAGCTTTCTGGTCAAAGTCAAGAAGAAACAAAGGGGTGAGGACTAAGCCGTTTGTTTATGCCCCTTCTAGCAATTAGTGGGGGTCCCAGCACCCGATCCCATCCCATCTAAACTTCAAGCATGTCTATGACTTGTCAGAAGTTTGCTGAACATTTAGATACACTTTGTATACTTTATGTACTAAATATATCAGAATCAGAGCTGTATTTGTCATTAGATACCCATGAACCTCTGCCTAGGGCAGTAGTGTTGAGGGGGGCACGTGTATAAAACATACATTTTTACTGCATGTTTGTCACAGATCTATATATAAAAAAGAAATCTAACGCTTATGGAATCACCTTAATGGGGTGTATTTAGTCGGCGTGGCCAGGGCAGCACGATCTATAAATACGGCCTTGATCTGCAGCTCTACACATTTCAGTAATGTATAACTAACATGCATGTTTACAGAGGTAGCGGATGCCAGCTACAGTATGGTGGCGGAACATAAAGATAAAACAGTGCGCCACTGACTGTGTGGTGACATTGAATCCATTGTATGACATTGTGTAGTACACCATGGATACAGTAGAGAACTTCAAATGATGGTGGTGGCTATATCTGTGGGTTCTGGAATACTTCTCAATGTGAATACCCAGAATTTTCTACATCGCCAGACAAATAGTAATTCTTCATCAACAGAAATTTTTAGGAAATGCACTTTTCCAAACAGTCATTATAACCCTCTTAGTGTCCTACACAGTAAAAAGGGAAGATAAGTGTGTTGGGAAAGAGTAGGTTTGTCCTCCCCCTATTAGTTGGGTCGCTTCAGTAGGGATACAGGCCCCTTCATGTAGTTTCCCCCTTTATGCAGGTGCCCTGAGTAGGTAGGTACCCCTGTAGATAGGTGTCTCCTGTAGGTAGCTCCCCCTTTAGATTGTTTCTCCTTTTAGGAAATAACAGCTTCCTATAAAATTGTTTACACCCTGTAGGCAGTAGTCCCATGTACATGGTAGCAGCCCTTTTTAGGAAGTTTTAGTGCAGCAGCCCCCTTTAGTGCAGCAGCCCCCTTTAGTGTAGCAGCCTCCTTTAGTGCAGCCACTAATGTTAAAAAGACAAACAAAACTATACTCCCCTGGCTCCTCAGCAGGGCCTTTCTTCTTGCCTTCTCCTCCGTTCTGTGCTTCGGCACATGATGATAACTTCACTCCTGCACTGGAGCATAGAGCATAGAGGATGGACACTCGGGCCTCTTGTTGGCTGCCTGCATATCGCAGACAGCCTCAAGAGTGATTGACAGGGCAAGAAGCCAATAGCTCTTAGCTCTGTCAATCAGCTGAGCCCTGCATTTAACTATAGGTGGATCTGATAGACGCGCTTATAGTTAAATTTGTTCTGGACTGGGTGGGCCTGTGGGTGGCCCGGCCCAATGGGCAAAATCCAGTGCACAGAATGGCAAGTTTGGGCCTGATAATAAAGGTAAAATGGTAACATACAAAATGGAGGATCAGATGAAAAATAATGCTAATTACATATCCAAATACAAATGTGAAGTGGGAATCAACATTACCTGCAGTAGATATGCTTTTGTAATAAAAACATCAGGAACTGTCCAAAGCAGGATAGGTTTGCTATGGGGATTTGTTCATGCTCTGGACACTTCCTGACATGGACAGAGGTTTCAGCAGAGAGCACTGTGATCAGACAGAAAATAAATTCAAAAAAATTCCTCTGGGGAATACAGCAGCTGATAAGTACTGGAATGATTAAGATTTTTGACCTGTTGGGGACAAAAGGTGTATGGGTATTGATCAGCGTTTTCGGTGGTCTGCTGCTCCAGCCTGCATTTTCCTGGGCTTTCATTCTTAATATCCAACGAGCTTCTAATTTTCTGAGCTTTTTTTCATTGTCTTGAACATCCTGCAAGTTTAGTCTCTGCACTCCCATAAAAGATAATACTTTACTGTCATTAATATATTCACACCACAAGTAACATTCAGTAATATGTTTCAACCTCTTAAGGACGCAGGGCTTACCTGTACGCCCTGCGACCGCTCCCCTTCTATGATTTGGGCTCAGGAGCTGTCCTTGTGTCATAGCAGGCCGATATTGGAAGAGGTAAAAAGAGAAAACAGGGGGCGCTCCCTTGTAGTGTATATCAACTTGGTGTGAACCCTCCACCACACCTAATTGATATACTAACCTGTTGGGTAAAGGCACTATGATCCACGGCTTCTGGGAGTCGTGGTTTACAGAGATATGTTTGGGTGTAGACAAGGTGAGTATAGGTGTGGCTGCTGCACTCGGACCGGTCCTGGACTCCCGTGAGGAGACCAACAAGGATATGCAAATAACAAGAAGAAAATACAGTCTTGGAGGTGCTGATCAAGGATTTGTCAAAAAAAAAACAAGTACTCAGGCTAGCACAGGACAATAGATAATTTATTTATGTCAATACAGACGACGTGTTTCGGCACACAAACAGTGCCTTCCTCAGGTCCAATTATACAATGATATAGAAACAAATATAAAACTATTCCCATTGCAGATAGAGAATACGGAGTATTCTCTATCAGCAATTTGAATAGTTTTATATTTGTTTCTATAGCATTGTATAATTGGACCTGAGGAACGCAATGTTTGTGTGCCGAAATGCGTTGTCCGTATTGTCAAAAATAAATAATCTATTGTCCTGTGCTGGCCTGAGTCCTTGGTTTTGTGACAACTTCTTGAGCAGCACCTCCAAGACCATATTTTTATTTGCGTGTCATAGCAGGGTGGTCCTGGCAGCTATCAGCTGGTGGGACCCATGTCTAATGCCTGACATCACCGATCACAATGATGTTCGGCATTAACCCCTTAGACGCTGCAATTAAAGTTGATTGCAGTGAGTAGAAAAATATATATATAATTCCCGGCAACTTAGCAGAAAAGTTCAAAAGAATATACAAAAAAATTGTGCAAAAAGTATTTCAATTTAATATTTAATATTATACATAATTAATACAATCATCGAGTGTAAATTAATCATGCGTGCAATGCAACAGTTACAAGAACAAAAATACTATTGTACTATTTTATTCATATGTGAAACTGAAAAGATGTAAATTAAATGAAGAAACCTGGAAGTATCCTCTACCCTAATTATCACCAATGTTAACCCCTTAAGGCCATTTTTTATTTTTGCACTTTAGTTTTTACTTCCACACCTTCTAAAAATCATAACTTTTTATTTTTCACCTACAGAGCTATATGAAGGCTTGTTTTTTTGCACCACCAATTTTACTTTGTAATACAATCAATCATTTCCCCACAAAACCAACGGCAAAACCAGAAAAATATATTTGTGGGGCAAAAATGAAAAAAGAAAAAGAAAAGAAAAAACACGCCATTTTGTAAATTTTTTGGGCTTCTACAAAGTGCAATTTTCTGTAAAAATTACACCTTATATTTATTCTGTAGGTCCATAAGGTTAAAACAGATTCCTTATTTATTTAGGTTGTATTTTATTTGAAAATTTATGTTCAAAATTTTCATCTTCTGACCCCTATAACTTTTTTATTTCTCCGCATCTGAGGGCTCATTTTTTTGTGCTGTAATCTGAAGTTACATGCAATCTTCCTATTGCATACACTGTTTATTCAATGCTATGCCATAGCATAGCATTGATCAGTGTTATCGGTGCTCTGCTGCTCCAGCCTGCAGACCGTGACTGCAGGGTCCTTCCGCCATCCTCTAAGCTGATCGGGACACCACAGTTTTACCGCAGTGGTCCCAATCAGCTCAGCTCAGCTGAGCTGCCAGGAAAGTTTTTCTTTTTTTTTTAAATGCCGGACATCACTGCGATCGGTGATGTCCAGTATTAGCCACGGGTCCTGATGGCTATCAGCTCCTGACTCCGCGTTATAGAAGGTGAGCGGGATGAGGGCGTACAGGTACACCCTTCATCCTTAAGGGGTCAATTCAAAATAAATATATATATATATATATATTTCCCCATACACAACCGATACCCACATTCATATTTTTTTATACACCACTCACGTGCCCAAAAATAATTGCAGTATATATATATATATATATATATATATATATATATATGCCACCATAGCAGAAAAAGGAAACATATCTATTATAAATCATGATTTGTTAATCTGTCATAATATATTATCATTGATCCTCTGTCTTTTTCTTTAGGTCCATTTCATTATGCTGAGGACAACTCACCGTGAATTGGGAATGGTCATCTGGACTCACCTCAGCAGAAATTCGGATAGCTCTAGAAAAATCAAGAAAAAAAGTAAAGGGGGAAAAAAAAAATCTAAAAAAAAATAAAAAAAACATAAAAAAAATAAAAAAAAATAAAAAAAATAAAACACACAAAAAAATAAAAATAAAAACAAAACAATGAAAAAAAAATAAAAAATAAAACAAAATAAAAACATATTTAACCCCCTATAAGAATGATGTGCAGACTTTCATTTAAACTGTCTGGAGCAATTGTATCCAATTTGTTTCCTTCTAAAATAAATATTTATTTGTTTAAACCAAATTGCCCCTTCAGGATAATAATGTGCAGTGGATGAGATGAAGCGGCATTGACTGAAGTCTTTTTTCAATGTATGTCAGTGTTGACATCAACAAATATTTGTAAATCTAAGAACTCAATTTCTTTGTAACTAAACATGCTGATAAGTCTATCATTCATATCATTATCCTGCAGTGAGGATAGAAAGTGTATTAACCCCTTAAGGACCATGCCCATTTTCACCTTAAGGACCAGACCAATTTTATTTTTATATTTTCGTTTTTTTCCTCCTCGCTTTCTAAAATCCATAACTCTTTTATATTTCCATCTACAGACCCATATAAGGGCTTGTTTTTTGCGTGACCAATTGTACTTTGTAATGAAACCTCTCATTTTACCATAAAATGTATGGCGAACCCAAAAAATATTTTTTTAGGGAGGAAATTTAAATGAAAACTACAATTTTGGAGGCTTTCGTTTTCACACTGTACAATTTACGGTAAAAATTATATGTGTTCTTTATTTTGTGGGTCAATATGAATAAAATGATACCCATGGCTAGATACTTTTAGATTTTTTTTAAGCGGTACAAAAACTTTTTGTACAAAATCAGTAATCTAAAATCGCCCTATTTTGACCACCTCTAACTTTTTCATTTTTCCGTATATAGGGCGGTATGAGGGCTCATTTTTTGTCCCATCATCTGTACTTTTTATCGATACCACATTTGCATTTATGAAACTTTTATATCATTTTTTATTATAATTTTTTGAATAAAATGTGACAAAAAAGCATCATTTTTGGATATTTTTTTTATTTTTTACGTTTACACCGTTCACCGTAGGGGATCATTAACATTATATTTTGATAGTTCGGACATTTACCCACGTGGAAATACCAAATATGTTTATTAAAAAAACGTTTACGCTTTTTGGGGGTAAAATGGGAAAAATGGACAATTTTCATTTTTATTGGGGGGAGGGGATTTTTCACATTTTCTTTACTTTTTATTTTTACATTTTTCTACTTGTTTTTTTCACAATTTGAATGTCCCCATAGGGGACTATCTATAGCAATCATTTGATTGCTAATACTGTTCAGTGCTATGCATACGACATAGCACTGATCAGTATTATCGGCTATTTCCTGCTCTGGCCTGCTCGATCTCAGACCAGAGCAGAAGATGCCGGGAGACGGACGGAGGCAGGTGAGGGGACCTCCGTCCACCATTACAGATGTTTGGATCACGGCAGTAGCGCTGTGACTGTGACCCAGATACCTCTTTAATAAAAACTTATGATTAGATAAATGGTTCTTTGGTCATTTAAAAAATAAATCATAATCATCTGTTGGTGAGAATGTTAGACCCTTTTCCATTACTGTCATCTGATCCTCTGTAAACAGTTGATCAGAGAGGTTATGTACTTCAGGTTCTCTTGGCCCTTCTGATGTAAACCCGGGTCTTTGAACCTCTGGTCGCCTGCTTTGATGGTTGGCCCTTAGCGGTGGTTCCTCTGCTCTCACCTTGTACAAACGTCTGCCTAATAAATCCCCTCCCTGGGAGCTGTGTATAGAAGGATATCCATCTCCACCTTGTTGCACCAGCTGTATACACTGGGGTTAACATTGTCAGATAGATTTTATATATATCTATCTATATATATCTATATATATCTATATATCAACTTTTCAACTTTTCAACTTTCTTACTCTGGATTTCACCCTTCCATTTAGGGAAATCACATCTAGATCACTTTTAAATTTTTTCAAACACTAGGGGGGAGATTTATCAAAACCTGTCCAGAGGAAAAGTTGCCCATAGCAACCAATCCGCTTGCTTCTTTCATTCTTAACCTCTACAACAGTCAAGGTCTCTGCAACATGAAATAAGCAATCGGATTGGTTGCTATGGGCAACTGGGCAAGTTTTCCTTTGCACAGGTTTTGATAAATCTCCCCCTAGGAGTTGAGGTCTTTTTTTTTTATCTTTTTCTTCAAGGAATCAATCTGACCCTCTAATTTCTATGGTCTTTCCATCATTACCAATCAACAGTTCAATACATGTTTTCAAACATTTACTACAGGTTTCCTTCCATCTTGTTAAATAGCAGCAAAGTAAAAATGGCATGCATGTCACACATCGGCCCTATGAACACATTTTTTGTGAATATTAATGGCTTTGTCAAGCACCAATTATGTCTTCCTAAATGCAGGTTAGCTGCAAGGAAATAATGGCATGCATTTGACACAGATTTTCCCTGAGAAGACATATTTGTGAATATTATTGGTTTCATCAAACACCTGTTACATCGCTAATGTACTCTAATGTAGTGTCTCTACTTATTTATGCGATAGCAGCAAAGTTAAAAGAGCATGCATTTCACATGGATTTGTCCTGTGAACACATTCTTCTTGATTATTATTGGTTTCATCAAACACCTATTGCATCTTACTAGTTGTGAGATAGCAGCAAAGTAAAAAGGGCATCCATGTGACACAGATTTGCCCTGTGAAGACTAAGGGTTGTTTCACACCACGTTTTGTACTTACCATTACCGTATACGGCTGGGAGGAGGGGGGCGGGGCTTAATCATGGCGCCCACACTCAGCCGTGTAGGGGAACTGTATTTAATGCATGTCTATGAGCCGACCGGAGTGAACCGCAGCCTCCGGTCGGCTGCGTTTTCGGCTGTATGCGGTTTCCTGACCGCAGGCAAAAACGTGGTCGACCGATTAAGCCCCGCCCCCCTCCTCCCAGCCGTATACGGGAACCGTAAGTACAAAACGTGGTGTGAAACCACCCTAACTTAGTACCTAGCCATTTCAAGTTCTCACTGCTTGCCAAAGGCTATTTGGTTTCTGCAGATGATCCAGCTTTTCTGGACTACATGAGTATTACGATGGGGGCAGAGAATTCTGACAATATGACAGTGACCTGTCAGTGGATTCCTCCATTTCTACTGTTTCCTCATCTCTGTCTTTGCCTCTCCCTCCTACTGCTACACAGAAGGATAGCACTAGCCACGAGGAGGAATTGTTTGAGGAGAGTCAAGCTTTGGAGTGTGTTGCCGAGGTGCGGGGGAGGAATAATTGGCTGAGCGTAGCACAAATGGGACTGGTGGTGGTAGGCATGGTGGTTATGCTGGAGGGAAGCAGAGAGCCCAAGAAGTTCATGAAGAGAGGAGTGTTATGGATGATAAAAAGTTTGATGTTGAGGATAATGTCATGTTACATAGTTACATAGTTAGTACGGTTGAAAAAAGACATACGTCCATCAAGTTCAACCAGGAAATTGAAGGGTAGGGGTGTGGCGCGGCGCGATATTGGGGAAGGGATGGGATTTTATATTTCTTCATAAGCATTAATGTTATTTTGTTCCAGGAAAGTATCTAACCCTGTTTTAAAGCTGTTACTTTTTCCTGCTGTGACCAGTTCCTGAGGTAGACTGTTACATAAGTTCACAGTTCTTATGGTAAAGAAGGCGTGTCGCCCCTTGAGACTAAACCTTTTCTTCTCCAGACGGAGGGAGGGCCCCCTCGTCCTTTGGGGGGGGGGGGGTTTGACCTGGAACAGGACGTGGGAACCAGTTGAGAAGGAGCTGACCTGTTCAAAGCAGAAGAGTAGTGGCAGTGGCAGAAAAGAAGAGCATAGCCGAGGTAGGGGACGAAAACCTGTGAAACGTAACAGGCATAGGACTGCTGGTCTGATGAGCTCAGGTGATGGTGATGCCTCTACAAGTTCAGGTTCTATACAAAAAAAACTTCCAGGTGAGGGGCACAGTCAGGTGGTACAGTCCCTGTCAGGTATTCTGCTGTGAGGAATTTCTTTTCTACCTTACCTGATGCAGAGAACTTGGCACAATATTGTCTCTGCAAACAGAAAGTAAGCCATGGCTAGATACTACATCTCTATGTAGACATATGGAGTGTCACTACAGCCGCTAACGGTACGTGAGACGATCGAGATGCCCCACAACATCAGGAAAACACTGCTGCTGCTACTGATAATCTTTTAGATCCCTGCCAACTGTATAACAGCCAGGCCTCGACCACAGGCAGCCCATTTTCGGGATTTGCCTCCAAAGTCCATGTCCTCCAAATAAGAGTATTGTCCGTTCACCCTGTTGTAGTGTGTCTCAATTCACACCTGGAAAAACTGTTGGTGGCGCAGGTGGTCACGTATCATCTTGTTGACTCCTCAGCCTTCAGGCAACTAATGGGGTGTGCCCAGTAGTGATGACCGGCATTGCACATATTCGAATTTGCAATATTTTGTGAATATATAGACGAATATTCGTCTTATATTCGCAAATATGGCGTATTCGTTATATTCGCATATGCGAATATTTGCGTATTCGCGTAATTGAGGAAGAAAACAGTGAGGGGGTGGGCAAATTTACTATTGGTTGCTAGGGATGTTGTTGATAACCTCTGACAAGTGTATTTACATCATTATAATTGGCCCACAAGTGAAAAGAAGGAATGTGCGAATATTCACATATGGGAATATGCGCATATGTGGAAAAAAGTGAATATTTTCGCGAATTTGGGATATTCGCGATAAAAATTAGAAGTGTGAATATTCACACCCAACACTAGTGCCCAGGTGGCACATACCTAGTTGCCATTATTTAGCAAAGAAAGCCTTGCCTGCTTTGCACAATCATGTGACAGAGAGGGTGGGCCACACCATTATTTCATCCTACATGAATAGAACTAGAATACCAACAAAGTTGAAAAAAGCCCAAAGGACAAAAAAAAAATACTAATGGTTAAGTAAATACAATACCATAATCAGCCTACATCCTACAAACAAGGGTTAGGGTCTTTCCCCAGGAAGGATTGTGTAGCTGATAAGATTTTAAATGTGATTTGTTTCTCTCCTTAAGTTGAAATGTACCATGAAGATCATATTTTTGATATGGTTCATGACATGATGTTAAGTATTGTATTACCTGTTCGGGTATGTTCATATGGAGGAATTGGAGAGGAATTTCCACGAGTAATTCTGCTCGCTTTTTCCTCACCATATCATTCAGCAGTGAAAACCCCATAGAGTTGTACAGAATTTCCCCAAGCAGAATTCTGACGAGGAAGTGTGTTCCGCTTGTAGAAAGAACATGTTCTTTCTTTCAGGCGGAATCAGCATCGTTCTCCCATAGAGATAAATGTTATTTTTTTTTTTCAGTCACAAGCATTTCCAAGCGGAATCTCTGCATGAAAAAAAGAGGAGTATTTATGAATAAAAAAAATACATATATCCTCTTCTCCTCCTCCACGTGAAACCTGCATTTCCGTGCAGAATCGCTGCTATTTCTGAGCGGAAAAAAACCTGTATTTTGGGGTGGAAATCTTCAGCGTGATTTCCGCCCCAATTCCTCAGTGTGAACATACCCTTAAGGTTTATTTTATTCCCAATAAAGAATTGCGTAGCTTATAAGATTTGAAATGTCATTTGTTGTTCTCCTTAAGTTTACCAGGAAGATTGCATCTTTCATAGAATTATTGTCCTCCTAGTTAGTATTCTATTACCTGTTAGGGTACATAATATCTAGTCTCAGTAAAGTATCATACAGCCTATTAAATTATTTGTTTTTTCCCTTTCTTCTCAAGAATAAATATATATGAGAGAAATAATATTCTTATGCATGTTTGTGTTTCCAAAGATATATTTTTTTCAATGAAGCATTGCATAGCCTACAAGAAACGTTTAAGAGTCAGAGCAGTAGGGTTAGGGTTAGGGTTAGAGTTTCCCCAGGAAGGATTGTGTAGCTGATGAGGTTTTAAGTATCATTTGGTCCTCTCGTTAAGTTGAAATGTACCAGGATGATAGTATCTTTGATATGTTTCGAGTCATCATGTTAAGTATTGTATTACCAGTTAGGGTTAAGGATTGTTTTTTCCCCAATGAAGAATCATGGATGTATTATACAGCCTATCAAATTATTAGTGTTTTTCCTATCTTCTCAAAAATCAATAAATATGAGAGAAAAAGTAGTCCTATGCTTGTTTTGGTTTCCAAATATATATTTTTTCAATGAAGCATTGCTTAGTCTACAAGATTTTGCATGTCTTTTGATGCCCTCGTTGAGAAAAGAGTGAGGGCAGTAGGGTTAGGATTTTTGGTTAGGGTTTGGGTTTTTCGGTCAGGGTTAGGGTTGTGAATAGAGATGAGCGAATCGAAGTTGAAGAACCCGAATTCGTTACAAATTTCATGAAAAATTTGATTCGCAATGAATACGAATATCACGCAAATCGCTTCATTAAACTCAATTTTACAGTGTTCCAGGCTATTGGGGACCTAAGATGGCGGATCCACATGTGAGTACATGGGGCAGGTGATTATGGGAGAGTGGGAATAAAGGTAGGCGGGCTGACCCTGAATCACATGTGAGATGCAGCCTATCAGTATTCACTGACCCCTGTGATGTCACAGCCCCTATATAATCGGCGGCCATGTTGCCTCTCTTCATTTAATCTATGCACTCAGATGGAGAGAACGGGACTGCGTGTGTGTGAATAACTCATACCACAGCATTACACTGCAACTGCTAGTCACATCAGCATTAGGGAAAGGCAGGAGTGCAGAGTGCTGTGCTGTTAAACTGAGAAGGATCATTGATTGCTAAACCTCCTATTCACGTTATTGAGCATTGCAGCAGAGAGGGGCTGTCAGCTGCCTCATACAGATCTCCAAGCTGCCTGAACTTTCTGAAGCATCTTATCTCCTCCTTGTTCAGCCCAATTGAGTTTATTTTCGTTTGCTCCACAAAACTATTGCTGCTCAGAATTGTGTGACAGAGTGCAATTTAGGGTTTAATCCCTGAATTTTTTTTTGTGATGCTGCACTGTTGGGTTCTGTTGCTGTTCAGAAATACGTGATTGTTCAGTGGACTGTAGTGCATTTGCACCATGTTGTACCTGTTAATCTGTCAAGGGACTGGCTACATACTGTGCAAGTCCAAACAATACTATTCACTGGCTGTTTTTTTTTTTTTTAAACAGTTTTTTCTGCGTATAGTTATGCATATATAACTGCCCTCATCAGTGCATACCGCATAGGTACATGCAAGTATTGTATCATTTAGTACCTCTTAAGCTGTCAAGGTGCTCCATACCGTCAAAGTCCAAACAATAGTATCCACCGGCTGGTGTTTTACAAAAATACAGAGTTTTTTCTGCTAATAGGCATATTACTGCCCTCATCAGTGCATACCGCATACGTACATCCAAGTATTGTACCATTTAGTACCCGTTAAGCTGTCAAGGTGCTCCAAACCGTCAAAGTCCAAACAATAGTATCCACCGGCTGGTGTTTTACAAAAATACAGAGTTTTTTCTGCTAATAGTTAGTAGTGATGCTCGCAAATATTCGCAATGCAAATTTTATTCGCGAATATCGCATATTCGCGAATTCGCGAATATTCGCGAATATAGCACTATATATTCGTAATTACGAATATTCATTTTTTTTTTAAATTATTATATTTTTTTTCACAGTACACATCACAGTGATCATCATTCTCTGTTTCCAGCTTGTGTGGTGCAAAGAAGGCTCTAATACTACTGTGTGCGCGAATTTTCGCATATGCGAAAATTAACATATGCTACTTTTCGCATATACGAATTTTCGTTTATACTAATTTTGTATATGCTAATTTTTGCATATGTTAATTTTCGCATTCGCGAATTTTCGCTTATGCGAAAATAAAGCGAGAATATTACGAATATTCGCGAATATATGACGAATATTCGTCCATATATTAGCAAATATTTGCGAATTCGAATATGGCCTATGCCGCTCAACACTAATAGTTAGGCATATTACTGCCCTCATCAGTGCATACCGCATAGGTACATCCAAGTATTGTACCATCTAGTACCTGTTAATCTGTCAAGGGCCTACATACTGTTCAAGGACAGCCATAAGTAATCACCTGCTGCTGTTCTAGACAAATACTCTTTAAATAGTAGTGTAGCGTATTGTAATACCCTCATAAACACACTAAGTATGTCAGGTAGAGAAGTGCAAGGACATGCACAGAGGAGTGGCAGAGGCCTAAATACTTCAGGCAGAGTTGGCAGCAGACTTGGGGCGAGTGGCAGCAGGAGTCACAGCGAGAGGCCTGAGCTCCCGTTATCAGCCAGCGGTCGTGTCTCCACCAGCAACCCATCTGCCGTTGTTGATTGGTTAACAAGCTCATCCACATAATCACAAGTGACATCTGACACCCCCAGTCAACAGTTGGTGGGTTCCTCAGACACAACCCTCAGTTGGCATGGCCCGGGAGCAGTCCTTGTCCTCCCATTGCCTTTGTTCTATGCTGTTCCCTTTCCTAAAGAAGTATCTTATGCTGTGGGTTCAGCTCCACTATTTACTGAGGACGATCCAATAGAGGACAGTCAGCAGCTACTGGACAGCCAAGAAGTGGAGGAGACATGCGCCGCTTGCTCCGCTAGGCGGCCAAGTAGTGATGCGGCGAGTGACGTGGGAGGCAGTGTTGCAAGTGTTCAGGGTCCTGAAGCAGACACTGTTGGGGAACCTGAGGAGGACATCAGTGACGTGCACACAACTGTTGATGATGATGAAGCCGATCACAATTGGGAGCCGGGTGCAGAAGGGGCTTCATAATCATCGGGAGAAGAGAGTTGCAGGTTTCCCTTGAGGCAGCAAGGCGGTATCACAGTTGGCAGCCAGCGTGGTGGCAGTAGTGGAAATTCAGGAGCCAAACGTGCCCGGGGAGACCACCTGCTTCGCGGCAGCCTACCTTTTCGGCAGGTAGTGGAACAGGGGTTCCTGGAGACGGCGCCAGTAGCAGTCAATTAGTGCGGACTGCTGGTGGAAAAATCAGCTACTCGGCGGTGTGGAAGTTTTTCATAAGGCATCCAGAGGAGGTTCACGTAGCCACATGCAAGATCTGTCAGCAGAAAGTGAAGCGTGGCTAGGGTCCCAATGTCGGCACCACGGCCCTGCGTCAACACATACTTCGCCTCCATAAAGTGGCCTGGGAGAACCGTGGCTCCAATGTAGTGGTCCAGACTGCTGCATCACCCAGTGGCCATCCGCTCCCTCCTTCATCCAGCCAAGGCTCCACCACCTCAGCCGAAGGGAGCTGTGTGTCAAACCCTCCTTCTGTCGCTCCTGCTTCTCCCGCTTTTAGTCAGCCATTTCGCCAACAATCCATCTTCAAAGCCATATCCAAGAGACAACAGTATGCGCCCACTCATCTAACGGCGCAGAAGTTGAATGTGCTCCTGTTCAAATTGCTGGTGTTGCAGTCCCTCCCTTTTCAAGTGGTGGACTCTGCCCCTTTCAGAGAATTGATGGGTTGTGCCGAGCCGAGGTGGAGAGTCCCAAGCCGTCATTTCTTTGTAAAGAAGTCAGTACCAGCCCTGCATAAGTTTTGTACAAGAGAAGGTGGGCCAGTCCTTGAGCCTGTCGGTGTGTTCAAAACTGCACGGCAGCGCCGACGTGTGGAGCTGTAACTACGGGCAGGGACAATACTTGTCTTTTACGTCTCACTGGGTAAATGTGGTTCCTGCACAGCCACAACAGCAACTTGGACAGGTCACACCGCTTCCTCCTCCACACTTTCGCTCACAGGCAGTTGGTCCTGTTACAGTGTGCGACGCTGCCTCCTCATGCTCCACCGTGTCCTCGGCCTCCACTGCATGTCCAAATCTCGGTGGCCTTTCATCGTACCATGTGTGTAGGGCACGGCGGTGTCAAGCTGTTCTTTACATGGTTTGCCTTGGCGAACGGAGTCACACAGGGGAGAAACTGCTAAAGTTTATTCGTAATGAAATCCAAGTATGGCTTACTCCACGAAATCTGGAAATGGGAACCATGGTGAGAGACAACGGGAAGAACATCGTGTCCGCGCTGCGACAAGGAAGTATGAAACATGCGCCCTGCATGGCACATGTGTTGAATCTGGTTATCAAGAACTTCCTCAAGTCTTCACCCCATTTGCAAAACATCCTGAAAATGGCAAGGAAACTGTGCATGCACTTCAGCCACTCGTACACCGCCAAGCACACCTTCCTTGAGTTGCAGCGTCAGAACGGTATCCCACAACATAGTCTTACTTGTGACGTTGCCACATGTTGGAATTCCACCCTCCATATGTTGGACAGACTATACGAACAAAGAAAAGCCATCACAGATTTCTTGATGATCCAAGCAGATAGGACTACTCCCCTGGGTAACTTCAATGTGAACCAGTGGCAGCTCATACGTGACACCTGCCTTTTGCTGAGGCCCTTTGAGGAAGCCACATTATTTGTGAGTCGCCTGGATTAAGCCATGAACGACGTAATTCCACTCCTACATTTCCTACAACAAATGATTGAAACCATGGCTGGTCACGGCAATGGAGATGTTGTGCCTACATCTCAAGGCTACATGAGCCCTGTGGGGGCTGAACTGAAGGAGGAGGATGATGAAGGGCAGAGCAGAGCACAGTTTAGGTTGTATGAGATGGCCGGTGTTTCTAGTCTTCGGACAGGAGAGGAGGATTAATACAGGTTCTAGCATTAAACTTGCATGATCACCCCTTGCCTCTATGGCATACAATCGGGGGCACACTAATTCCTGCATGGACACACGAGAACTCATAATACCATATACACAAAAAGAAAATCGAGTTCAAACAACTCCTTAATTAAAATCATGATTTTATTAGTACAATTTAAAAATCATGTGAACAGACGCCAATAATTGAAATTGGGATTAAGGTTAGATTCCAGTACAAAAAAATAGGGCTACTGCCAGCTGCAATGGGCTAACATATAATATGATGTAACAAGTAATTAATATAATATCTCAGTCTTTAAGAGAACTGCACTGCATATCAATTATTGCTACTAAAGTGCTCTATATACGGTATTTATAATATACACTGACCACAATTGTGGGTATAATAGAATATAAATTAGTGCAAACAAGTGCTAAAATAAATTGCAACTCGCATGTGCATATATATACAAAGATATAATATTGCGCAATGATAGTGTGATAATATAGTAGTAACACAAGCGCTTATCTATGGATCCATGCAGACTGCAAAGAGACACAGAGACTGGTAAGGTAAAGTGCATATAGTAAGCTTACCCATATTAAGCTGCAGAGCCCAGACCCCTACGATCGTTTCGGTTTCCCTTTATCAAGAGGTACTTGGAGGAGAGGAGGAGTATGAGGAGCTTGAGGGTTATGAGGAAGTTGAGAAAGAGGACCCAGACACACCGTGGCAGTATGCAGTGGAGATGGAGGCAGGTAGTCCCTCCGAGTCACTGGCGCAAATGGCACGATGCATGCTCAGTTGCTTGCGTAGTGACCCCCGAATTGTCAAAATTCGTCAGCGGGATGACTTCTAGATCTCCACCTTATTAGACCCTCGCTACCGTCCCAAAATGGGGGCCTTTTTTACACCCACTGAGAGGGAGGACAAACTGACCTACTACAGAGACATTCTACGTAGTCAGTTGGCTGATGCCTATCGGCCACATGGTCCATCCACTCGCAGGTCTGACTCGGGGGGGCCTCTGTGCTCACCTTCCACTGCCATGGCTGCTGGGGAGGGGAGTGGTGGGAGGAGCAGTACCAGCTCAATCAGCAGCAGCCTGAGTCTACAGTTGCTGATGAGTAGCTTTCTTCACCCGCATAGTGAAGCAACTCATCAGCAGCAGGTAGACATGGAGCAGGACCTGAACCAGCAGGTGCTGGCATACCTTGACATGGCCATGCCAACAACCATTGAAGATCCGCTGGACTCCTGGGCAGCCAAACTTGATTTATGGCCACAACTAGCAGAGTTTGCCCTGGAATAGCTGTCCTGCCCGGCCAGTAGTGTGCCATCAGAGCGGGTGTTTAGTGCGGTTGGGGCCATAGTCACCCCAAGGCGAACTCGTCTGTTCACCAAAAATGTAGAGAGACTGACGTTTGTCAAGATGAATCAGGGATGGATCAGCCAGGATTTCCAGCCACCAATGCCAGATGCCTCAGAGTAGATTGACCAAGCTGCTACACCAACATTTCCCAATTATGGTTGGTTATGAAACACTCTTGGGTTATCAATTAGGGTTATGGAACCCTCTTTGGTACTGCGATTGCCTGCTTCTTGCTCCTCCTGTGTCTTTCAGGAACTACTTGCCTCACTGAGGTTTCTTGCCTTGGGCCTTTAATTTTTGAATGTTTAGCAGTAGCTAAATACATTCTTCGTTAAATGTAAGGGGTTGGTTAGGAAACCCTCTTGGGTACTGCAATTGCCTGCTCCTTGCTCATCCTGTGTCTTTCAGGAACTACTTGCCTCACTGATGCTTCTGGCGTTGGGCCTTTAATTTTTGGATGTTTAGCAGTAGCTAAATATATGCTTAATGCAAATGTCAACATTGATCTTTAAATGTAAGGGGTTATGAAACCCTCTTGGGTACTGCGAATGCCTGCTCCATACTCATTCTGTGTCTTTCAGGAACTACTTGCCTCCCTGCCCTCAGGCCTTGGGCCTTCAATTTTTGGATGTTTAGCAGTAGCCAAATACATGCTTAACGCAAATTTCAACATTGACTTTTAAATGTAAGAAGATGGTTATGAAATCCTCTTGGGTACTGCGAATGACTGCTCCTGACTCATTCTGTATCTTTCGGGAACTACTTGCCTCCCTGATGCCTCAGGCCTTGGGCCTTCAATTTTTGGATGCTTTGCAGTAGCTAAATACATGCTTAATGCAAATTTCAACATTGATCTTTAAATGTAAGGGGTTGGTTATGAAACCCTCTTGGGTACTTCGAATGACTGCTCCTGACTCATTCTGTGTCTTTCAGGAAATAATTGCCTCCCTGATGCCTCAGGCCTTGGGCCTTAAATTTTTGGAAGTTTAGCAGTAGCTAATACATGCTTAATGCTAATTTCAACAATAATCTTTAAATTCTCGGCGCTCTGCTAGGGCCTTCTCCTGCCCCGCCAGGGCCGATCCGAGGACCTCACTAAACCATCCAATCGGTAGTAGAGACATGCGGTGTGTACAAAGGGCAGGGACTTAATGAACCTGAGCTTATGACCGGCGCTTAGTTGTGATTCTTCCTTCCTGGCAAATAATTGCAATCCCTGATCCCTATCGCAAAGGGGGTTCAGCGGGTCGGTGAAAGATAGACACACGCTCGTCCGTTCAGTGTAGCGCGCGTGCAGCCCCGGACATCTGAGGGCATAACACACCTGTTATTGCTCGATCTCGCGAGTGATCGTGCAATGTAAGGGGTTATTAAAGCCTCTTGGGTACTGCTGATGCCTACTCCTGCCTGCTTCTGTGTCTTTCAGGAAGTACTTGACTTCCTGATGCTTCTGGGCTTGGGCCTTTAATTTTAGGATTTTTGAAATACACACATACATGCTTAATTAAAATTTCAACATTTATGGTGCAATGTATGGGGTTATTAAACACATTTTCTGATAATTATCACAGGAATAAACTTGAATCTTCCACAATAATGACCATTACACCATTGGACGATTGTTGCATGTGATTTTTTAAGTAAAATTTTCATTAAAAAAACGCAGAGGGATGAACTCTGCTTCTTTATTTTATAAAAAATTCTTTTATAGAAGAATGTCTTTTGGTGGTCCACCGTCCTGCATTATAGAGTCTTCTGGACTCTTGGATATGCGCTTGTTCTTAAACAAAGGTACAAAAACCAAAAATGGCCGGTCAGGGCTATCGAGACGTTGCGCCTACATCTTACGGCCACATGAGCCCTGTGGGTGCTTGTGAGATTAGGTCTTTTGTACCCACACGGCTGGGTCCGGGACACAAATTTTGATTTAAATTTCCCAAAAAAAAATCACACATTTCAATGGTCTCCTCATGCTGCAGCCAACTCCAGGCTGCGTCATTCTGGTAATATATAGAGAGCACTCGCTGTCCTAAATTTTTGTTAAAATTTTTCGTCAAAAATGTTTGTCTTTTTTATTAGGGATTGTGAAGCTTTGGTGCATACTCATGCATCAGCCAACTCCAGCCTGTGTCATTCAGGCAATATATGGTTTACTGATGGCACTGCTGGGCCTGGGTCTGGGAATTTCAAATTTTCTCATAGGTAGCACCCGCTATCCATAAGTCTTCTTCATAAATTCCTACAATTGTTGTGGTTTTTTTTTAGGGATTGTGAAGCCCTAGTGTGTACTCATGCATCAGCCAACTCCAGGGTGTATCATTCATGCAACATATAGGTAGCACCCGCTGTCCTAAATATTCTTAAAATTATTTTTAAAATGGTTGTTTTTTCTTTGGGATTCTGAAGCCCTGGTGTGTACTCAATGCTGCTTCCTGCTACACTCTGTCAGCCCGTTGGACCTGCGACGGTGTGCTACTCCGCCTCCACAGCCCGGAAAAGTCTCAGTGGCCCTTTCATGTGTGCAGGTGACGGCGGTGTCACGCTGTTCTTCACATGGTTTGCCTTGGCGAGAAGTCTTGGAAACAATGGCCGGTCAGGGCAATGGAGACGTTTCGCCTAAATCTCACGGCCACATGAACCCTGTGGGGGCTTGTGAGATTAGGTCCTTTGTACCCACATGGCTGGGTCCGGGACACAAATTTTGATTTAAATTTCCAAAAAAATTATCACACATTTCAATGGTCTCCTCATGCTGCAGCCAACTCCAGGCTGCGTCATTCTGGTAATATATAGAGAGCACTCGCTGTCCTAAATTTTCGTAAAAAATTTTCGTCAAAAATGTTTGTCTTTTTTATTAGGGATTGTGAAGCTTTGGTGTGTACTCATGCATCAGCCAACTCCAGCCTGTGTCATTCAGGCAATATATGGTTTACTGATGGCACTGCTGGGCCTGGGTCTGGGAATTTCAAATTTTCTCATAGGTAGCACCCGCTATCCATAAGTCTTCTTCATAAATTCCTACAATTGTTGTGGTTTTTTTTGAGGGATTGTGAAGCCCTAGTGTGTACTCATGCATCAGCCAACTCCAGGGTGTAATATTCATGCAACATATAGGTAGCACCCGCTGTCCTAAATATTCTTAAAATTATTTTTAAAATGTTTTTTTCTTTGGGATTCTGAAGCCCTGGTATGTACTCAATGCTGCTATATGAGGACACTATATGGTGTCCTCATGCTGCCAACATGTCCATGCTGTGTCTTTAAGCCACTATATGGTCTCCTCATGCTGACAACACCTCCATGCTGTGTCATTCAGCCACTATATGGTGTCCTCATGCTTCAGCTTCATCCAAGCTGTGTCATTCAGCCACTATATGGTGTCCTCGTGCTGCCAACACCTCCACACTGTGCCATTCAGCCACTATATGGTGTCCTCATGCTGCCAACACCTCCATTCTGTGTCATTCAGCCACTATATGGTGTCCTCATGCTGCCATCACCTCCACACTCTCTCCTTAAGTTGAAATGTATCAGGAAGATAGTGGCCCTCCTTTACTATTCTAAACTCAACTTTATTTGTGTTTTTTTTTTTTTTTTGTTGCATCTTTGTATGCGACATGATGCCACATTTTTTCTCAATGTGGGTTCTCCCAAACCTGAAAAAGGGGTGTAACCCGACATTTCTGATCTTTCCAACGTATTTATAAAGGTTTCCCACCCAAATATGTTGTATTATTGTGGATTTTTTCCCGACAACTCAGAGGCGTTGGAAACCAAAACCAACAAAACCCACGTGCGACAAACAGGATGTGACATAATAATAAAAAGCAGTCGGGTAAGAAAGCAAGATAGACTAACAACCCAATTTTCTAAGTAAATGAGGGCCAGTATCTTTGTGTAGCTGATAAGAGTGAGAGCAGTAGGGTTAGCGTTTCCCCAGGAAGCATTGTGTATTTGATAAGATTTTAATTGTGATTTGGTTCTCTCCTTCAGTTAAAATGTACCAGGAAGTAGACATGTGCAATTCGTTTCGTCACATGTAAAACGAATTTTCCCGTTTTAGGATGTTCGTTACGAAAAGAATGCACGAGAAAAAAAATTACAAAATCCCGAAAAAGCACACAAATGCGAATATACAGTTAACGAATGCATTCGTTAACTAACGCATAACGAAAATGCATGTTAACGAACAACGAATGCATTCGTTATCAGTATACCGAATGTCGGGGCCATACATCAACTGCTATCCGGCATCGCATAATGCTTAAGCTGCTGCCGGATAGCAGTTGAAGCAGCCCGGGCAGGTTCACTCACCTTTCCGCGCTGCTCCGGGCCTTCCTCCGGTGGGTCCTGGGCTGGTCCGGGGCCTTCATACGGGTCTCCCTCTGACGTCGTCCCGTCATCCAATAGGAACGGCGTGCGGCAACGACGTGATGATGTCGCTACGGAGGCCTAGTAAGGCCTTGCGGCAGACAACGGAGGACCGGAGAAGACCAGGAGAGCCCAGCGGCGGCCCAGGGACACCATCGGGAGCAGCGGGGACAGGTGAGTAGGACTTTACTTTTTTTACATTGCACGAATCCCTCAACATACGAATTACCATCGTATGTTGAGGGATCACTAGACATGTGCAGAACCAAAAATCAGTATTAACGAATGCATTCGTTATTTTTAACGAATGCATCCGTTTTTTAAACTAATGCATCCAAAAACGTAAAACATTTTCGCGGATGCATCTGAAAACTGAATATGACGAATGCACAGCATTCCGAATATTCACAGAACGGAAAATTAAAAAAAAAAAAAAAAAAAAAAACTAAACGAAAAAACAAAATTTTTGGTTCTGCACATGTCTACCAGGAAGATAGTATCTTTGATATGTTTCAAGTCAACATGTTAAGTATTGTATTATAGACATGTGCAGAACCAAAAATTTAGTTTTTTTAGTTTTGTTTGTTTTCGTTTTTTTAAAATTTTCGATTCTGTGAATATTCGGAATGCTGTGCATTCATCATATTCGGTTTTCACATGCATCCGCAAATTTTTTTTTCGTTTTCGGATGCATTTGTTAATTCTGATTTTTGGTTCTGCACATGTCTAGTGATCCCTCAACATGTGATGGTAATTCGTATGTTGAGGGATTCGTGCAATGTAAAAAAGTAAAGTCCTACTCACCTGTCCCCGCTGCTCTCGATGATGTCCCCGGGCCTCTGCTGGGCTCTCCTGGTCTTCTCCGGTCTTCGCTGTCTGCCGCAAGGCTTAAGCATTATGCACTGCCGGATAGCAGTTGATGCATGGCCCCGACATTTGGTATACTGATAACGAATGTATTCGTTGTTCATTAACATGCATATTTGTTATGCGTTAGTTAACGAATGCATTCGTTAACTGTATATTCATATTCGTGTGCTTTTTCGGGATTTTGTGATTTTTTTTCCGTGCATTCTTTTCGGAACGGACATCCGAAAATGGGAAAATTCGTTTTACGAAACGAATTGCACATGTCTATTGTATTACTAGTTAGGGTTAAGGTGAATTTTTTTTCCGAATGAGGAATCATGGACGTATTATACAGCATATCAAATTATTTGTGTTTTTTCCTATCTTCTCAAGAATAAATATATATGAGAAATAAAGTAGTCCTATGCATGTTTTGGTTTCCAAATATATATTTTTTCAATGAAGCATTGCTTTGTCTACAAGATTTTTCTTGTCTTTTGATGCTCTCATTGAGAAGAAATGTTTAAGAGTGAGAGCAGTAGGGTCAGGGTCCAGGTCCGGAAGGATTGTGTAGCTGGTAACATTTTCAGTGTGATTTGGTTCTCTCCTTAAGTTGAAATGTCTCAGGAAGATAGTATCTTTTATATGTTTCAAGTCATCATGTTAGGTATTGTATTACTGGTTAATGTTTATTTTTTTTCCCAATGAAGAATAATGGATGTATTATACCTAGCCTATCAAATTATTAGTGTTTTTCCTATCTTCTCAAGAATAAATATATATGAGGGCAGTAGTGTTAGGGTTGTGTAGCTGATAAGATTTCAAGTGCTATTTTGTTCTCTGATTAACTTGAAATGTACCAGGAAGATAGTGTCGTTGTGTGGCTGACGAGAGTGAAAGCGTTAGGGTTTGGGTTTCCCCAGGAAGGATTGTGTAGCTGATAAGATTTTATAAGTTATTTTGTTCTCTCCTTAAGTTGAAATGTACCAGAAAGATAATATCTTTGTGTATCTGATAAGAGGGGTAGGGGTAGGATTTCCCCAGGAAGGATTGTGTAGCTGATAAGATTTTAAGTGTGATTTGGTTGTCTCCTTAAGTTGAAATGTACCAGGAAGATAATATCTTTGTGTAGCTGATAAAAGTGAGAGAGTTAGAGTTAGAGTTAGAGTTAGAGTTAGAGTTAGAGTTAGAGTTAGAGTTAGAGTTAGAGTTAGAGTTTTAGAGTTTTAGAGTTTTAGAGTTTTAGAGTTTTAGAGTTTTAGAGTTTTAGAGTTTTAGAGTTAGAGTTTTAGAGTTAGAGTTTTAGAGTTAGAGTTTTAGAGTTAGAGTTTTAGAGTTAGGGTCAGGGTTAGGGTTAGGGTCAGGGTTAGGGTTTCCCCAGGAAGGATTGTGTAGCTGATAAGATTATATATGTGATTTTGTTCTCTCCTTAAGTTGAAATGTACCAGGAAGAAAGTATCTTTGTATAGCTGATAATAGTGAGAGGGTGAGGGTGAGGGTGAGGGTGAGGGTGAGGGTGAGGGTGAGGGTGAGGGTGAGGGTGAGGGTGAGGGTGAGGGTGAGGGTGAGGGTGAGGGTGAGGGTGAGGGTGAGGGTGAGGGTGAGGGTGAGGGTGAGGGTTTCCCCAGGAAGGATTGTGTAGCTGATAAGATTTTATATGTGATTTTGTTCTCTCCTTAAGTTGAAATGTACCAGGAAAAAAGTATCTTTGTATAGCTGATAATAGTGAGAGGGGTGAGGGTGAGGGGGAGGGGGAGGGGGAGGGGGAGGGTTTCCCCAGGAAGGAATGAGTAGCTGATAAGATTACATATGCGATTTTGTTCTCTCCTTAAGTTTAAATGTACCAGGAAGATAGTATCTTTGTGTAGCTGATAAAAGTTTGAGGGTGAGGGTGAGGGTGAGGGTGAGGGTGAGGGTGAGGGTGAGGGTGAGGGTGAGGGTGAGGGTGAGGGTGAGGGTGAGGGTGAGGGTGAGGGTGAGGGTGAGGGTGAGGGTTTCCCCAGGAAGGATTGTGTAGCTGATAAGATTATATATGTGATTTTGTTCTCTCCTTAAGTTGAAATGTACTAGGAAGATAATATCTTTGTGTATCTGAGAAGAGTGAGAAGGGTTAGGGTTAGGGTTAGGGTTAGGGTTAGGGTTAGGGTTAGGGTTAGGGTTAGGGTTAGGGTTAGGGTTAGGGTTAGGGTTAGGGTTAGGGTTGCTGATAATATTAGGGTTAGGTTAGGGTTAGGGTTTCCCCAGGAGGAATTGTGTAGCTGATAAGATAATATATGTGATTTTGTTCTCTCCTTAAGTTGAAATGTACCAGGAAGATAATATCTTTGTGTATCTGATAAGAGTGAGAGCATTAGGGTTAGGGTTAGGGTTAGGGTTAGGGTTAGGGTTAGGGTTAGGGTTAGGGTTAGGGTTAGGGTTAGGGTTAGGGTTAGGGTTAGGGTTAGGGTTAGGGTTAGGGTTAGGGTTTGGGTTTGGGTTTGGGTTTGGGTTTGGGTTTCCCCAGGAAGGATTGTGTAGCTGATAAGATTTTATATGTGATTTTGTTCTCTCCTTAAGTTGAAATGTACCAGGAAGATGTTAGGGTTAGTGATGCTGATAAGATTTTCAATGTTATTTGGTTCTCTCCTTAAGTTGAAATGTACCAAGAAGATAGTATCATTGTGCAGCTTACAAGAGTGTGAGGGTTAGGGTTAGGGTTAGGGTTAGGGTTAGGGTTAGGGTTAGGGTTAGGGTTAGGGTTAGGGTTAGGGTTAGGGTTAGGGTTAGGGTTAGGGTTAGGGTTATCCCAGGAAGGATTGTGTAGCTGTTAAGATTTTAAGTGTGATTTGGTTCTCTCCTTAAGTTGAAATGTACCAGGAAGATAGTATCGTTGTGCAGCTGACAAGAGTGAGAGCAGAAGGGTTAAGGGTTAGGGTTGCTGATAAGATTTTCAGTGTGATTTGGTTCTCTCTTTAAGTTGAAATGTACCAGGAAGATAGTATCGTTGTGCAGCTGACAAGAGTGAGAGCAGTAGGGTTAGGGTTGCTGATAAGATTTTCAGTGTGATTCGGTTCTTTCCTTAAGTTGAAATGTACCAGGAAGATTGTATCTTTGTATAGCTGATAATAGTGAGAGGGGTTAGGGTTAGGGTTAGGGTTAGGGTTAGGGTTAGGGTTAGGGTTAGGGTTAGGGTTAGGGTTAGGGTTAGGGTTAGGGTTAGGGTTAGGGTTAGGGTTAGGGTTAGGGTTTCCCCAGGAAGGATTGTGTAGCTGAAAAAAAATTATATTTGATTTTGTTCTCTTCTTAAGTTGAAATATACCAGGAAGAAATTATCTTTGTATAGTTGATAATCTTGAGAGGGGTTAGGGTTAGGGTTAGGGTTTCCCCAGGAAGGATTGTGTAGCTGATAAGATTATATATGTGATTTTGTTCTATCCTTAAGTTTAAATGTACCAGGAAGATAATATCTTTGTGTAGCTGATAAAAGTGAGAGGGTTAGGGTTAGGGTTAGGGTTAGGGTTAGGGTTAGGGTTAGGGTTAGGGTTAGGGTTAGGGTTAGGGTTAGGGTTAGGGTTAGGGTTAGGGTTAGGCTTTCCCCAGGAAGGATTGTGTAGCTGATAAGATTATATATGTGATTTTGTTCTCTCCTTAAGTTGAAATGTACCAGGAAGATAATATCTTTGTGTATCTGATAAGAGTGAGAGCAGTAGGGTTAGGGTTAGGGTTAGGGTTAGGGTTAGGGTTAGGGTTAGGGTTAGGGTTAGGGTTAAGGTTAGGGTTAGGGTTAGGGTTAGGGTTAGGGTTAGGGTTTCCCCAGGAAGGATTGTGTAGCTGATAAGATTTTATATGTGATTTTGTTCTCTCCTTAAGTTGAAATGTACCAGGAAGATTGTATCTTTGTATAGCTGATAATAGTGAGAGGGGTTAGGGTTAGGGTTAGGGTTAGGGTTAGGGTTAGGGTTAGGGTTAGGGTTAGGGTTAGGGTTAGGGTTAGGGTTAGGGTTAGGGTTAGGGTTAGGGTTAGGGTTAGGGTTTCCCCAGGAAGGATTGTGTAGCTGAAAAAAAATTATATTTGATTTTGTTCTCTTCTTAAGTTGAAATATACCAGGAAGAAATTATCTTTGTATAGTTGATAATCTTGAGAGGGGTTAGGGTTAGGGTTTCCCCAGGAAGGATTGTGTAGCTGATAAGATTATATATGTGATTTTGTTCTATCCTTAAGTTTAAATGTACCAGGAAGATAATATCTTTGTGTAGCTGATAAAAGTGAGAGGGTTAGGGTTAGGGTTAGGGTTAGGGTTAGGGTTAGGGTTAGGGTTAGGGTTAGGGTTAGGGTTAGGGTTAGGCTTTCCCCAGGAAGGATTGTGTAGCTGATAAAATTATATATGTGATTTTGTTCTCTCCTTAAGTTGAAATGTACCAGGAAGATAATATCTTTGTGTATCTGATAAGAGTGAGAGCAGTAGGGTTAGGGTTAGGGTTAGGGTTAGGGTTAGGGTTAGGGTTAGGGTTAGGGTTAGGGTTAGGGTTAGGGTTAGGGTTAGGGTTAGGGTTAGGGTTAGGGTTAGGGTTAGGGTTTCCCCAGGAAGGATTGTGTAGCTGATAAGATTTTATATGTGATTTTGTTCTCTCCTTAAGTTGAAATGTACCAGGAAGATGTTAGGGTAAGGGTTAGTGATGCTGATACGATTTTCAGTGTTATTTGGTTCTCTCCTTAAGTTGAAATGTACCAGAAAGATAATACCTTTGTGTAGCTGATAAGAGTGAGAGCAGTAGGGTTAAGGTTAGGGTTACCCCAGGAAGGATTGTGATTTGGTTCTCTCTTTAAGTTGAAATGTACCAGGAAGATAGTATATTTGTATAGCTGATATGAGTGAAAGCGGTTAGGGTTAGGGTTAGGGTTAGGGTTAGGGTTAGGGTTAGGGTTAGGGTTAGGGTTAGGGTTAGGGTTAGGGTTAGGGTTAGGGTTAGGGTTAGGGTTAGGCTTTCCCCAGGAAGGATTGTGTAGCTGATAAGATTATATATGTGATTTTGTTCTCTCCTTAAGTTGAAATGTACCAGGAAGATAATATCTTTGTGTATCTGATAAGAGTGAGAGCAGTAGGGTTAGGGTTAGGGTTAGGGTTAGGGTTAGGGTTAGGGTTAGGGTTAGGGTTAGGGTTAAGGTTAGGGTTAGGGTTAGGGTTAGGGTTAGGGTTAGGGTTAGGGTTAGGGTTAGGGTTAGGGTTTCCCCAGGAAGGATTGTGTAGCTGATAAGATTTTATATGTGATTTTGTTCTCTCCTTAAGTTGAAATGTACCAGGAAGATGTTAGGGTAAGGGTTAGTGATGCTGATACGATTTTCAGTGTTATTTGGTTCTCTCCTTAAGTTGAAATGTACCAGAAAGATAATACCTTTGTGTAGCTGATAAGAGTGAGAGCAGTAGGGTTAAGGTTAGGGTTAGGGTTACCCCAGGAAGGATTGTGATTTGGTTCTCTCTTTAAGTTGAAATGTACCAGGAAGATAGTATATTTGTATAGCTGATATGAGTGAAAGCGGTTAGGGTTAGGGTTAGGGTTAGGGTTAGGGTTAGGGTTAGGGTTAGGGTTAGGGTTAGGGTTGCTGATAAGATTTTCAGTGTGATTTGGTTCTCTCCTTATGTTGAAATGTACCAGGAAGATTGTATAATTGTGCAGCTTACAAGAGTGAGAGCAGTAGGGTTAGGGTTAGGGTTAGGGTTAGGGTTAGGGTTAGGGTTAGGGTTAGGGTTAGGGTTAGGGTTGCTGATAAGATTTTCAGTGTGATTTGGTTCTCTCCTTAAGTTGAAATGTACCAGGAAGATAGTATCATTGTGCAGCTTACAAGAGTGTGAGCAGTAGGGTTAGGGTTAGGGTTAGGGTTAGGGTTAGGGTTAGGGTTAGGGTTAGGGTTAGGGTTAGGGTTAGGGTTAGGGTTAGGGTTAGGGTTAGGGTTAGCCCAGGAAGGATTGTGTAGCTGTTAAGATTTTAAGTGTTATTTGGTTCTCTCCTTAAGTTGAAATGTACCAGGAAGATAGTATCATTGTACAGCTGACAAGAGTGAGAGCAGTAGGGTTAGGGTTTAGGGTTAGGGTTGCTGATAAGATTTTCAGTGTGATTTGGTTCTCTCTTTAAGTTTAAATGTACCAGGAAGATAGTATCGTTGTGCAGCTAACAAGAATGAGAGCAGTAGGGTTAGGGTTAGGGTTGCTGATAAGATTTTCAGTGTGATTCGGTTCTTTCCTTAAGTTGAAATGTACCAGGAAGATTGTATCTTTGTATAGCTGATAATAGTGAGAGGGGTGAGGGTGAGGGTGAGGGTGAGGGTGAGGGTGAGGGTGAGGGTGAGGGTGAGGGTGAGGGTGAGGGTGAGGGTGAGGGTGAGGGTGAGGGTGAGGGTTTCCCCAGGAAGGATTGTGTAGCTGATAAGATTATATATGTGATTTTGTTCTCTCCTTAAGTTGAAATGTACTAGGAAGATAATATCTTTGTGTATCTGAGAAGAGTGAGAAGGGTTAGGGTTAGGGTTAGGGTTAGGGTTAGGGTTAGGGTTAGGGTTAGGGTTAGGGTTAGGGTTGCTGATAATATTAGGATTAGGTTAGGGTTAGGGTTTCCCCAGGAGGAATTGTGTAGCTGATAAGATAATATATGTGATTTTGTTCTCTCCTTAAGTTGAAATGTACCAGGAAGATAATATCTTTGTGTATCTGATAAGAGTGAGAGCATTAGGGTTAGGGTTAGGGTTAGGGTTAGGGTTAGGGTTAGGGTTAGGGTTAGGGTTAGGGTTAGGGTTAGGGTTAGGGTTAGGGTTAGGGTTTGGGTTTGGGTTTGGGTTTGGGTTTGGGTTTGGGTTTGGGTTTGGGTTTGGGTTTGGGTTTGGGTTTGGGTTTCCCCAGGAAGGATTGTGTAGCTGATAAGATTTTATATGTGATTTTGTTCTCTCCTTAAGTTGAAATGTACCAGGAAGATGTTAGGGTTAGTGATGCTGATAAGATTTTCAATGTTATTTGGTTCTCTCCTTAAGTTGAAATGTACCAAGAAGATAGTATCATTGTGCAGCTTACAAAAGTGTTGGTTAGGGTTAGGGTTAGGGTTAGGGTTAGGGTTAGGGTTAGGGTTAGGGTTAGGGTTAGGGTTAGGGTTAGGGTTAGGGTTAGGGTTAGGGTTAGGGTTAGGGTTATCCCAGGAAGGATTGTGTAGCTGTTAAGATTTTAAGTGTGATTTGGTTCTCTCCTTAAGTTGAAATGTACCAGGAAGATAGTATCGTTGTGCAGCTGACAAGAGTGAGAGCAGTAGGGTTAAGGGTTAGGGTTGCTGATAAGATTTTCAGTGTGATTTGGTTCTCTCTTTAAGTTGAAATGTACCAGGAAGATAGTATCGTTGTGCAGCTGACAAGAGTGAGAGCAGTAGGGTTAGGGTTAGGGTTGCTGATAAGATTTTCAGTGTGATTCGGTTCTTTCCTTAAGTTGAAATGTACCAGGAAGATTGTATCTTTGTATAGCTGATAATAGTGAGAGGGGTTAGGGTTAGGGTTAGGGTTAGGGTTAGGGTTAGGGTTAGGGTTAGGGTTAGGGTTAGGGTTAGGGTTAGGGTTAGGGTTAGGGTTAGGGTTAGGGTTTCCCCAGGAAGGATTGTGTAGCTGAAAAAAAATTATATTTGATTTTGTTCTCTTCTTAAGTTGAAATATACCAGGAAGAAATTATCTTTGTATAGTTGATAATCTTGAGAGGGGTTAGGGTTAGGGTTAGGGTTTCCCCAGGAAGGATTGTGTAGCTGATAAGATTATATATGTGATTTTGTTCTATCCTTAAGTTTAAATGTACCAGGAAGATAATATCTTTGTGTAGCTGATAAAAGTGAGAGGGTTAGGGTTAGGGTTAGGGTTAGGGTTAGGGTTAGGGTTAGGGTTAGGGTTAGGGTTAGGGTTAGGGTTAGGGTTAGGCTTAGGCTTTCCCCAGGAAGGATTGTGTAGCTGATAAAATTATATATGTGATTTTGTTCTCTCCTTAAGTTGAAATGTACTAGGAAGATAATATCTTTGTGTATCTGATAAGAGCGGTTAGGGTTAGGGTTAGGGTTAGGGTTAGGGTTAGGGTTAGGGTTAGGGTTAGGGTTAGGGTTAGGGTTAGGGTTAGGGTTAGGGTTAGGGTTAGGGTTAGGGTTAGGGTTAGGGTTAGGGTTTCCCCAGGAAGGATTGTGTAGCTGATAAGATTATATATGTGATTTTGTTCTCTCCTTAAGTTGAAATGTACCAGGAAGATAATATCTTTGTGTATCTGATAAGAGTGAGAGCAGTAGGGTTAGGGTTAGGGTTAGGGTTAGGGTTAGGGTTAGGGTTAGGGTTAGGGTTAGGGTTAGGGTTAAGGTTAGGGTTAGGGTTAGGGTTAGGGTTTCCCCAGGAAGGATTGTGTAGCTGATAAGATTTTATATGTGATTTTGTTCTCTCCTTAAGTTGAAATGTACCAGGAAGATGTTAGGGTAAGGGTTAGTGATGCTGATACGATTTTCAGTGTTATTTGGTTCTCTCCTTAAGTTGAAATGTACCAGAAAGATAATACCTTTGTGTAGCTGATAAGAGTGAGAGCAGTAGGATTAAGGTTAGGGTTAGGGTTACCCCAGGAAGGATTGTGATTTGGTTCTCTCTTTAAGTTGAAATGTACCAGGAAGATAGTATATTCGTATAGCTGATATGAGTGAAAGCGGTTAGGGTTAGGGTTAGGGTTAGGGTTAGGGTTAGGGTTAGGGTTAGGGTTAGGGTTAGGGTTAGGGTTAGGGTTAGGGTTAGGGTTAGGGTTGCTGATAAGATTTTCAGTGTGATTTGGTTCTCTCCTTATGTTGAAATGTACCAGGAAGATAGTATCATTGTGCAGCTTACAAGAGTGAGAGCAGTAGGGTTAGGGTTAGGGTTAGGGTTAGGGTTAGGGTTAGGGTTAGGGTTAGGGTTAGGGTTAGGGTTAGGGTTAGGGTTAGGGTTAGGGTTAGGGTTAGGGTTAGGGTTTCCCCAGGAAGGATTGTGTAGCTGATAAGATTATATATGTGATTTTGTTCTCTCCTTAAGTTGAAATGTACCAGGAAGATAATATCTTTGTGTATCTGATAAGAGTGAGAGCAGTAGGGTTAGGGTTAGGGTTAGGGTTAGGGTTAGGGTTAGGGTTAGGGTTAGGGTTAAGGTTAAGGTTAGGGTTAGGGTTAGGGTTAGGGTTAGGGTTTCCCCAGGAAGGATTGTGTAGCTGATAAGATTTTATATGTGATTTTGTTCTCTCCTTAAGTTGAAATGTACCAGGAAGATGTTAGGGTAAGGGTTAGTGATGCTGATACGATTTTCAGTGTTATTTGGTTCTCTCCTTAAGTTGAAATGTACCAGAAAGATAATACCTTTGTGTAGCTGATAAGAGTGAGAGCAGTAGGGTTAAGGTTAGGGTTAGGGTTACCCCAGGAAGGATTGTGATTTGGTTCTCTCTTTAAGTTGAAATGTACCAGGAAGATAGTATATTCGTATAGCTGATATGAGTGAAAGCGGTTAGGGTTAGGGTTAGGGTTAGGGTTAGGGTTAGGGTTAGGGTTAGGGTTAGGGTTAGGGTTAGGGTTGCTGATAAGATTTTCAGTGTGATTTGGTTCTCTCCTTATGTTGAAATGTACCAGGAAGATAGTATCATTGTGCAGCTTACAAGAGTGAGAGCAGTAGGGTTAGGGTTAGGGTTAGGGTTAGGGTTAGGGTTAGGGTTAGGGTTAGGGTTAGGGTTAGGGTTAGGGTTAGGGTTAGGGTTGCTGATAAGATTTTCAGTGTGATTTGGTTCTCTCCTTAAGTTGAAATGTACCAGGAAGATAGTATCATTGTGCAGCTTACAAGAGTGTGAGCAGTAGGGTTAGGGTTAGGGTTAGGGTTAGGGTTAGGGTTAGGGTTAGGGTTAGGGTTAGGGTTAGGGTTAGGGTTAGGGCTAGGGCTAGGGCTAG
>NW_026610421.1:0-2500 GCF_029499605.1 Hyla sarda
AACCCTAACCCTAACCCTAACCCTAACCCTAACCCTAACCCTAACCCTAACCCTAACCCTAACCCTAACCCTAACCCTAACCCTAACCCTAACCCTAACCCTAACCCTAACCCTAACCCTAACCCTAACCCTAACCCTAACCCTAACCCTAACCCTAACCCTAACCCTAACCCTAACCCTAACCCTAACCCTAACCCTAACCCTAACCCTAACCCTAACCCTAACCCTAACCCTAACCCTAACCCTAACCCTAACCCTAACCCTAACCCTAACCCTAACCCTAACCCTAACCCTAACCCTAACCCTAACCCTAACCCTAACCCTAACCCTAACCCTAACCCTAACCCTAACCCTAACCCTAACCCTAACCCTAACCCTAACCCTAACCCTAACCCTAACCCTAACCCTAACCCTAACCCTAACCCTAACCCTAACCCTAACCCTAACCCTAACCCTAACCCTAACCCTAACCCTAACCCTAACCCTAACCCTAACCCTAACCCTAACCCTAACCTAACCCTAACCCTAACCCTAACCCTAACCCTAACCCTAACCCTAACCCTAACCCTAACCCTAACCCTAACCCTAACCCTAACCCTAACCCTAACCCTAACCCTAACCCTAACCCTAACCCTAACCCTAACCCTAACCCTAACCCTAACCCTAACCCTAACCCTAACCCTAACCCTAACCCTAACCCTAACCCTAACCCTAACCCTAACCCTAACCCTAACCCTAACCCTAACCCTAACCCTAACCCTAACCCTAACCCTAACCCTAACCCTAACCCTAACCCTAACCCTAACCCTAACCCTAACCCTAACCCTAACCCTAACCCTAACCCTAACCCTAACCCTAACCCTAACCCTAACCCTAACCCTAACCCTAACCCTAACCCTAACCCTAACCCTAACCCTAACCCTAACCCTAACCCTAACCCTAACCCTAACCCTAACCCTAACCCTAACCCTAACCCTAACCCTAACCCTAACCCTAACCCTAACCCTAACCCTAACCCTAACCCTAACCCTAACCCTAACCCTAACCCTAACCCTAACCCTAACCCTAACCCTAACCCTAACCCTAACCCTAACCCTAACCCTAACCCTAACCCTAACCCTAACCCTAACCCTAACCCTAACCCTAACCCTAACCCTAACCCTAACCCTAACCCTAACCCTAACCCTAACCCTAACCCTAACCCTAACCCTAACCCTAACCCTAACCCTAACCCTAACCCTAACCCTAACCCTAACCCTAACCCTAACCCTAACCCTAACCCTAACCCTAACCCTAACCCTAACCCTAACCCTAACCCTAACCCTAACCCTAACCCTAACCCTAACCCTAACCCTAACCCTAACCCTAACCCTAACCCTAACCCTAACCCTAACCCTAACCCTAACCCTAACCCTAACCCTAACCCTAACCCTAACCCTAACCCTAACCCTAACCCTAACCCTAACCCTAACCCTAACCCTAACCCTAACCCTAACCCTAACCCTAACCCTAACCCTAACCCTAACCCTAACCCTAACCCTAACCCTAACCCTAACCCTAACCCTAACCCTAACCCTAACCCTAACCCTAACCCTAACCCTAACCCTAACCCTAACCCTAACCCTAACCCTAACCCTAACCCTAACCCTAACCCTAACCCTAACCCTAACCCTAACCCTAACCCTAACCCTAACCCTAACCCTAACCCTAACCCTAACCCTAACCCTAACCCTAACCCTAACCCTAACCCTAACCCTAACCCTAACCCTAACCCTAACCCTAACCCTAACCCTAACCCTAACCCTAACCCTAACCCTAACCCTAACCCTAACCCTAACCCTAACCCTAACCTAACCCTAACCCTAACCCTAACCCTAACCCTAACCCTAACCCTAACCCTAACCCTAACCCTAACCCTAACCCTAACCCTAACCCTAACCCTAACCCTAACCCTAACCCTAACCCTAACCCTAACCCTAACCCTAACCCTAACCCTAACCCTAACCCTAACCCTAACCCTAACCCTAACCCTAACCCTAACCCTAACCCTAACCCTAACCCTAACCCTAACCCTAACCCTAACCCTAACCCTAACCCTAACCCTAACCCTAACCCTAACCCTAACCCTAACCCTAACCCTAACCCTAACCCTAACCCTAACCCTAACCCTAACCCTAACCCTAACCCTAACCCTAACCCTAACCCTAACCCTAACCCTAACCCTAACCCTAACCCTAACCCTAACCCTAACCCTAACCCTAACCCTAACCCTAACCCTAACCCTAACCCTAACCCTAACCCTAACCCTAACCCTAACCCTAACCCTAACCCTAACCCTAACCCTAACCCTAACCCTAACCCTAACCCTAACCCTAACCCTAACCCTAACCCTAACCCTAACCCTAACCCTAACCCTAACCCTAACCCTAACCCTAACCCTAACCCTAACCCTAACCCTAACCCTAACCCTAACCCTAACCCTAACCCTAACCCTAACCCT